>NW_028132716.1:0-90430 GCF_964374135.1 Grampus griseus
GGTGGGAAATGAGAGTTAAATTTGCCCGTCCAGACACCTCCAGCTAGTCTCTCATTGGTTCTCGCTATTCCTGTTCATCTTCCGCAGAAATTGCAAACTGGGCCAAACAGGAGGTTAAAGGGACTGACTCTCCAAGTGGGGAGAGTGTTAGTAAAGCGTCTGGAATGTTGCACCCGAGTACCAGGGGAGGAAAACTGAGACATATTTGAACACGTCTCCCGTTCACAGGGTTGATCATACTCTGGGTTCCACATGCATGTTCTAGCTGAAGGAAGAATACCTTAAACCTGGAGAGTTGAGACCCGTGTAATGGGTACCATGCAATATGACTTCAAAGGGTCTTCATTTGCTCACCGAACCTCTCCAATCCTATCACTGCTGCGTTTATGCCCCTGTACACACGCTTGATTCTCTTTTGGAGACATAGCAATCCATAGGTTTTAAGATACTTACTAGTCAGGTACATTCTTAGGCGTTTAATATGGGGTGTTGAGTCCATTTCGTTGAGCAAGGAGTAGCTCTTGTCTATTCCATATTTGGCTTAAGGAACTTTATCTGTGCTCATTTCAATCTCTGGTTTTATGCAGCACCCCAACTCACCTTTCCCCTTAAGCAAGCATAAGTTGGTTTTCTAAATTTGAGACCCTGTTCTGTTTTGGAATTCAGTTCCTGTGTAGCCAAGTTTACATTCCGTGTATTAGTGATATCTTATGATGTTTCTTTTTCTGTGTGACTTATTTCAGTTAGAATCATCGTACCTGAAACCACTCATTGTGCTGCTACGGGCCTGATGACATAGATTTCATTGCTGAGTGATACTGCATTGTACGTAAGTACCACAAGTTCTTTATCCATTTTTCACTTTCTGTGATATTGAACTTGTACGGTAAACGAGGTTCTTGTAAACAGAGGCGTCCCAAACTTTGGGGTGGCTGTGCCTTTTTTATTTTAATTTCCCTTAGCTATAGGACCATAAGTGGAAGTGCCCTAAGCTCTGTTGCTTTGTTTTTTAGATGTTTCAGGAAACACCATACACTTCTCCCGAGTTTCTGTTGCCAATTTACATCCCGCCCATCAGCATAACAAGGCTCCCAGTTCTCCATGGCCTGTCCTGCCTTTCTGGATTTTACACTTTTTTCAGATGGCCCTTTTGACTGGGGAGAAGTGAGACTTCATTGTAGTGCAGATTTCCTTTGCAAGCTTGCTTGGTTGGCCAAAAAGGGCGTATGCGTTTTTTCCTGAATATATTCAGGAAAAAACGCATACGCCCTTTTTGGCCAAGTGCATCATTGTGGACGTTCTGCCTCTTTTCCTATGCTTTCAATGCAATTCCAGTCTACCTCCTGAAATCGGTTTCCTGCAATTCTGCCCCGCTTTCAAGTCCTCTTGGCAGCCTTACTTCAGTATATTTTTGGACGATAGCTGTCATTTATAACTCTGCAGGTTTGTGAATTACAGTGCCCCTGAGCTCCTTTCTTCAACTCGCTTTCTTGTGACCTGGCCGCAACATCGCAGGATGGCTTCAGGCCCTATTCTGGTTCCGGCACGGCACACTGAGCCTTTGGTTAATTCCTCTTCCTGGTGGGAAATGAGAGTTAAATTTGCCCGTCCAGACACCTCCAGCTAGTCTCTCATTGGTTCTCGCTATTCCTGTTCATCTTCCGCAGAAATTGCAAACTGGACCAAACAGGAGGTTAAAGGGACTGACTCTCCAAGTCGGGAGAGTGTTAGTAAAGCGTCTGGAATGTTGCACCCGAGTACCAGGGTATGAAAACTGAGACATATTTGAACACGTCTCCCGATCACATGGTTGATCATACTCTGGGTTCCACATGCATGTTTTAGCTGAAGGAAGAATACCTTAAAGCTGGGTAGTTGAAACCTGTGGAATGGGTACCATGCAATATGACTTCAAAGGGTCTTCATTTGCTCACCGAACCTCTCCAATCCTATCACTGCTGCATTTATGCCCCTGTAAACATGCTTGATTCTCTTCCGGAGACATAGCAATCCATAGGTTTTAACATACTTACTAGTCAGGTACATTCTTAGGCGTTTAATATGCGGTGTTGAGTCCATTTCGTTGAGCAAGGAGTAGCTCTTGTCTATTCCATATTTGGCTTAAGGAACTTTATCTGTGCTCATTTCAATCTCTGGTTTTATGCAGCACCCCAACTCACCTTTCCCCTTAAGCAAGCATAAGTTGGTTTTCTAAATTTGAGACCCTGTTCTGTTCTGTAATTCAGTTCCTGTGTAGCCAAGTTTACATTCCGTGTATTAGTGATATCTTATGATGTTTCTTTTTCTGTGTGACTGATTTCAGTTAGAATCATCATGCCTGAATCCACTCATTGTGCTGCTAAGGGCTTGATGACATAGATTTCATTGCTGAGTGATATTGCTTTGTAAGTAAATACCACAACTTCTTTATCCATTTTTCACTTTCTGCGATGTTGAACTTGTACTGTAAACGAGGTTCTTGTAAACAGAGCCGTTGCAAACTTTGGGGTGGCTGTGTCTTTTTGATTTTAATTTCCCTAAGCTATAGGACCATAAGCGGAAGTGCCCTAGGCTCTGTTGCTTTGTTTTTTAGATGTTTCAGGAAACACCCAACACTTCTCCCGAGTGTCTGTTGGCAATTTACATCCCGCCCATCAGCACAACAAGGCTCCCAGTTCTCCATGGCCTGTCCTGCCTTTCTGGATTTTACACTTTTATCAGATGGCCCTTTTGACCGGGGGGAAGTGAGACTTCATTGTAGTGCAGATTTCCTTTGCAAGCTTGCTTGGTTGGCCAAAAAGGGCGTATGCCTTTTTTCCTGAATATATTCAGGAAAAAACGCATACGCCCTTTTTGGCCAAGTGTATCATTGTGGACGTTCTGCCTCTTTACCTATGCTTTCAATGCAATTCCAGTCTACCTCCTGAAATCGGTTTCCTGCAATTCTGCCCCGCTTTAAAGTCCTCTTGGCAGCCTTACTTCAGTATATTTTTGGACGATAGCTGTCATTTATGACTCTGCAGGTTTGTGAATTACAGTGCCCCTGAGCTCCTTTCTTCAACTCGCTTTCTTGTGAGCTGGCCGCAACACCGCAGGATGGCTTCAGGCCCTAATCTTGTTCCGGCACGGCACGCTGAGCCTTTGGTTATTTCCTCTTCCTGGTGGGAAATGAGAGTTAAATTTGCCCGTCCAGACACCTCCAGCTAGTCTCTCATTGGTTCTCGCTATTCCTGTTCATCTTCCGCAGAAATTGCAAACTGGGCCAAACAGGAGGTTAAAGGGACTGACTCTCCAAGTGGGGAGAGTGTTAGTAAAGCGTCTGGAATGTTGCACCCGAGTACCAGGGGAGGAAAACTGAGACATATTTGAACACGTCTCCCGTTCACAGGGTTGATCATACTCTGGGTTCCACATGCATGTTTTAGCTGAAGGAAGAATACCTTAAACCTGGAGAGTTGAGACCCGTGTAATGGGTACCATGCAATATGACTTCAAAGGGTCTTCATTTGCTCACCGAACCTCTCCAATCCTATCACTGCTGCGTTTATGCCCCTGTACACACGCTTGATTCTCTTTTGGAGACATAGCAATCCATAGGTTTTAAGATACTTACTAGTCACGTACATTCTTAGGCGTTTAATATGCGGTGTTGAGTCCATTTCGTTGAGCAAGGAGTAGCTCTTGTCCATTCCATATTTGGCTTAAGGAACTTTATCTGTGCTCATTTCAATCTCTGGTTTTATGCAGCACCCCAACTCACCTTTCCCCTTAAGCAAGCATAAGTTGGTTTTCTAAATTTGAGACCCTGTTCTGTTTTGGAATTCAGTTCCTGTGTAGCCAAGTTTACATTCCGTGTATTAGTGATATCTTATGATGTTTCTTTTTCTGTGTGACTTATTTCAGTTAGAATCATCGTAACTGAAACCACTCATTGTGCTGCTACGGGCCTGATGACATAGATTTCATTGCTGAGTGATACTGCATTGTACGTAAGTACCACAAGTTCTTTATCCATTTTTCACTTTCTGTGATATTGAACTTGTACGGTAAACGAGGTTCTTGTAAACAGAGGCGTCCCAAACTTTGGGGTGGCTGTGCCTTTTTTATTTTAATTTCCCTTAGCTATAGGACCATAAGTGGAAGTGCCCTAAGCTCTGTTGCTTTGTTTTTTAGATGTTTCAGGAAACACCATACACTTCTCCGGAGTTTCTGTTGCCAATTTACATCCCGTCCATCAGCATAACAAGGCTCCCAGTTCTCCATGGCCTGTCCTGCCTTTCTGGAATTTACACTTTTTTCAGATGGCCCTTTTGACTGGGGAGAAGTGAGACTTCATTGTAGTGCAGATTTCCTTTGCAAGCTTGCTTGGTTGGCCAAAAAGGGCGTATGCGTTTTTTCCTGAATATATTCAGGAAAAAAACGCATACGCCCTTTTTGGCCAAGTGCATCATTGTGGACGTTCTGCCTCTTTTCCTATGCTTTCAATGCAATTCCAGTCTACCTCCTGAAATCGGTTTCCTGCAATTCTGCCCCGCTTTAAAATCCTCTTGGCAGCCTTACTTCAGTATATTTTTGGACGATAGCTGTCATTTATAACTCTGCAGGTTTGTGAATTACAGTGCCCCTGAGCTCCTTTCTTCAACTCGCTTTCTTGTGACCTGGCCGAAACACCGCAGGATGGCTTCAGGCCCTAATCTGGTTCCGGCAAGGCACGCTGAGCCTTTGGTTAATTCCTCTTCCTGGTGGGAAATGAGAGTTAAATTTGCCCGTCCAGACACCTCCAGCTAGTCTCTCATTGGTTCTCGCTATTCCTGTTCATCTTCCGCAGAAATTGCAAACTGGACCAAACAGGAGGTTAAAGGGACTGACTCTCCAAGTCGGGAGAGTGTTAGTAAAGCGTCTGGAATGTTGCACCCGAGTACCAGGGTACGAAAACTGAGACATATTTGAACAAGTCTCCCGATCACATGGTTGATCATACTCTAGGTTCCACATGCATGTTTTAGCTGAAGGAAGAATACCTTAAACCTGGGTAGTTGAAACCTTTGGAATGGGTACCATGCAATATAACTTCAAAGGGTCTTCATTTGCTCACCGAACTTCTCCAATCCTATCACTGCTGCGTTTATGCCCCTGTACACATGCTTGATTCTCTTTCGGAGACATAGCAATCCATAGGTTTTAAGATACTTACTAGTCACGTACATTCTTAGGCGTTTAATATGCGGTGTTGAGTCCATTTCATTGAGCAAGGAGTAGCTCTTGTCTATTCCATATTTGGCTTAAGGAACTTTATCTGTGCTCATTTCAATCTCTGGTTTTATGCAGCACCCCAACTCACCTTTCCCCTTAAGCAAGCATAAGTTGGTTTTCTAAATTTGAGACCGTGTTCTGTTCTGTAATTCAGTTCCTGTGTAGCCAAGTTTACATTCCGTGTATTAGTGCTATCTTATGATGTTTCTTTTTCTGTGTGACTTATTTCAGTTAGAATCATCATACCTGAATCCACTCATTGTGCTGCTAAGGGCCTGATGACATAGATTTCATTGCTGAGTGATATTGCTTTGTAAGTAAATACCACAACTTCTTTATCCATTTTTCACTTTCTGCGATGTTGAACTTGTAATGTAAACGAGGTTCTTGTAAACAGAGCCGTTGCAAACTTTGGGGTGGCTGTGTCTTTTTGAATTTAATTTCCCTAAGCTATAGGACCATAAGTGGAAGTGCCCTAGGCTCTGTTGCTTTGTTTTTTAGATGTTTCAGGAAACACCATACACTTCTCCCGAGTGTCTGTTGGCAATTTACATCCCGCCCATCAGCATAACAAGGCTCCCAGTTCTCCATGGCCTGTCCTGCCTTTCTGGATTTTACACTTTTTTCAGATGGCCCTTTTGACCTGGGGGAAGTGAGACTTCATTGTAGTGCAGATTTCCTTTGCAAGCTTGCTTGGTTGGCCAAAAAGGGCGTATGCGTTTTTTCCTGAATATATTCAGGAAAAAACGCATACGCACTTTTTGGCGAAGTGCATCATTGTGGACGTTCTGCCTCTTTTCCTATGCTTTCAATGCAATTCCAGTCTACCTCCTGAAATCGGTTTCCTGCAATTCTGCCCCGCTTTCAAGTCCTCTTGGCAGCCTTACTTCAGTATATTTTTGGACGATAGCTGTCATTTATAACTCTGCAGGTTTGTGCATTACAGTGCCCCTGAGCTCCTTTCTTCAACTCGCTTTCTTGTGACCTGGCCGCAACATCGCAGGATGGCTTCAGGCACTAATCTGGTTCCGGCACGGCACACTGAGCCTTTGATTAATTCCTCTTCCTGGTGGGAAATGAGAGTTAAATTTGCCCGTCCAGACACCTCCAGCTAGTCTGTCATTGGTTCTCGCTATTCCTGTTCATCTTCCGCAGAAATTGCAAACTGGGCCAAACAGGAGGTTAAAGGCGCTGACTCTCCAAGTGCGGAGAGTGTTAGTAAAGTGTCTGGAATGTTGCACCCGAGTACCAGGGGAGGAAAACTGAGACATATTTGAACACGTCTCCCGTTCACATGGTTGATCATACTCTGGGTTCCACATGCATGTTTTAGCTGAAGGAAGAATACCTTAAACCTGGAGAGTTGAGACCCGTGTAATGGGTACCATGCAATATGACTTCAAAGGGTCTTCATTTGCTCACCGAACCTCTCCAATCCTATCACTGCTGCGTTTATGCCCCTGTACACACGCTTGATTCTCTTTTGGAGACATAGCAATCCATAGGTTTTAAGATACTTACTAGTCAGGTACATTCTTAGGCGTTTAATATGCGGTGTTGAGTCCATTTCGTTGAGCAAGGAGTAGCTCTTGTCTATTCCATATTTGGCTTAAGGAACTTTATCTGTGCTCATTTCAATCTCTGGTTTTATGCAGCACCCCAACTCACCTTTCCCCTTAAGCAAGCATAAGTTGGTTTTCTAAATTTGAGACCCTGTTCTGTTCTGTAATTCAGTTCTTGTGTAGCCAAGTTTACATTCCGTGTATTAGTGATATCTTATGATGTTTCTTTTTCTGTGTGACTTATTTCAGTTAGAATCATCATACCTGAATCCACTCATTGTGCTGCTAAGGGCCTGATGACATAGATTTCATTGCTGAGTGATATTGCTTTGTAAGTAAATACCACAACTTCTTTATCCATTTTTCACTTTCTGCGATGTTGAACTTGTACTGTAAACGAGGTTCTTGTAAACAGAGCAGTTGCAAACTTTGGGGTGGCTGTGTCTTTTTGATTTTAATTTCCCTAAGCTATAGAACCATAAGTGGAAGTGCCCTAGGCTCTGTTGCTTTGTTTTTTAGATGTTTCAGGAAACACCATACACTTCTCCTGAGTGTCTGTTGGCAATTTACATCCCGCCCATCAGCATAACAAGGCTCCCAGTTCTCCATGGCCTGTCCTGCCTTTCTGGATTTTACACTTTTTTCAGATGGCCCTTTTGACCGGGGGGAAGTGAGACTTCATTGTAGTGCAGATTTCCTTTGCAAGCTTGCTTGGTTGGCCAAAAAGGGCGTATGCGTTTTTTCCTGTATATATTCAGGAAAAAACGCATATGCCCTTTTTGGCCAAGTGCATCATTGTGGACGTTCTGCCTCTTTTCCTATGCTTTCAATGCAATTCCAGTCTACCTCCTGAAATCGGTTTCCTGCAATTCTGCCCCGCTTTCAAGTCCTCTTGGCAGCCTTACTTCAGTATATTTTTGGACGATAGCTGTCATTTATAACTCTACAGGTTTGTGAATTACAGTGCCCCTGAGCTCCTTTCTTCAACTCGCTTTCTTGTGAGCTGGCCGCAACACCACAGGATGGCTTCAGGCCCTAGTCTGGTTCCGGCACGGCACGTTGAGCCTTTGGTTAATTCCTCTTCCTGGTGGGAAATGAGAGATAAATTTGCCCGTCCAGACACCTCCAGCTAGTCTCTCATTGGTTCTCGCTATTCCTGTTCATCTTCCGCAGAAATTGCAAACTGGGCCAAACAGGAGGTTAAAGGGACTGACTCTCCAAGTCGGGAGAGTGTTAGTAAAGCGTCTGGAATGTTGCACCCGAGTACCAGGGTATGAAAACTGAGACATATTTGAACACATCTCCCGATCACATGGTTGATCATACTCTAGGTTCCACATGCATGTTTTAGCTGAAGGAAGAATACCTTAAACCTGGGTAGTTGAAACCTTTGGAATGGGTACCATGCAATATGACTTCAAAGGGTCTTCATTTGCTCACCGAACCTCTCCAATCCTATCACTGCTGCGTTTATGCCCCTGTACACATGCTTGATTCTCTTTCGGAGACATAGCAATCCATAGGTTTTAAGATACTTACTAGTCAGGTACATTCTTAGGCGTTTAACATGCGGTGTTGAGTCCATTTCGTTGTGCAAGGAGTAGCTCTTGTCTATTCCATATTTGGCTTAAGGAACTTTATCTGTGCTCATTTCAATCTCTGGTTTTATGCAGCACCCCAACTCACCTTTCCCCTTAAGCAAGCATAAGTTGGTTTTCTAAATTTGAGACCGTGTTCTGTTCTATAATTCAGTTCCTGTGTAGCCAAGTTTACATTCCGTGTATTAGTGATATCTTATGATGTTTCTTTTTCTGTGTGACTTATTTCAGTTAGAATCATCATGCCTGAATCCACTCATTGTGCTGCTAAGGGCCTGATGACATAGATTTCATTGCTGAGTGATATTGCTTTGTAAGTAAATACCACAACTTCTTTATCCATTTTTCACTTTCTGCGATGTTGAACTTGTACTGTAAACGAGGTTATTGTAAACAGAGCCGTTGCAAACTTTGGGGTGGCTGTGTCTTTTTGATTTTAATTTCCCTAAGCTATAGGACCATAAGTGGAAGTGCCCTAGGCTCTGTTGCTTTGTTTTTTAGATGTTTCAGGAAACACCATACACTTCTCCCGAGTGTCTGTTGGCAATTTACATCCCGCCCATCAGCACAACAAGGCTCCCAGTTCTCCATGGCCTGTCCTGCCTTTCTGGATTTTACACTTTTTTCAGATGGCCCTTTTGACCGGGGGGAAGTGAGACTTCATTGTAGTGCAGATTTCCTTTGCAAGCTTGCTTGGTTGGCCAAAAAGTGCGTATGCGTTTTTTCCTGTATATATTCAGGAAAAAACGCATACGCCCTTTTTGGCCAAGTGCATAATTGTGGACGTTCTGCCTCTTTACCTATGCTTTCAATGCAATTCCAGTCTACCTCCTGAAATCGGTTTCCTGCAATTCTGCCCCGCTTTCAAGTCCTCTTGGCAGCCTTACTTCAGTATATTTTTGGACGATAGCTGTCATTTATGACTCTGCAGGTTTGTGAATTAGAGTGCCCTTGAGCTCCTTTCTTCAACTCGCTTTCTTGTGAGCTGGCCGCAACACCGCAGGATGGCTTCAGGCCCTAATCTGGTTCCGGCACGGCACGCTGAGCCTTTGGTTATTTCCTCTTCCTGGTGGGAAATGAGAGTTAAATTTGCCCGTCCAGACACCTCCAGCTAGTCTCTCATTGGTTCTCGCTATTCCTGTTCATGTTCCGCAGAAATTGCAAACTGGGCCAAACAGGAGGTTAAAGGCGCTGACTCTCCAAGTGGGGAGATTGTTAGTAAAGCGTCTGGAAAGTTGCACGCGAGTACCAGGGGAGGAAAACTGAGACATATTTGAACACGTCTCCCGTTCACATGGTTGATCATACTCTGGGTTCCACATGCATGTTTTAGCTGAAGGAAGAATACCTTAAACCTGGAGAGTTGAGACCCGTGTAATGGGTACCATGCAATATGACTTCAAAGGGTCTTCATTTGCTCACCGAACCTCTCCAATCCTATCACTGCTGCGTTTATGCCCCTGTACACACGCTTGATTCTCTTTTGGAGACATAGCAATCCATAGGTTTTAAGATACTTACTAGTCAGGTACATTCTTAGGCGTTTAATATGGGGTGTTGAGTCCATTTCGTTGAGCAAGGAGTAGCTCTTGTCTATTCCATATTTGGCTTAAGGAACTTTATCTGTGCTCATTTCAATCTCTGATTTTATGCAGCACCCCAACTCACCTTTCCCCTTAAGCAAGCATAAGTTGGTTTTCTAAATTTGAGACCCTGTTCTGTTTTGGAATTCAGTTCCTGTGTAGCCAAGTTTACATTCCATGTATTAGTGATATCTTATGATGTTTCTTTTCCTGTGTGACTTATTTCAGTTAGAATCATCGTACCTGAATCCACTCATTATGCTGCTACGGGCCTGATGACATAGATTTCATTGCTGAGTGATACTGCATTGTATGTAAGTACCACAAGTTCTTTATCCATTTTTCACTTTCTGTTATATTGAACTTGTACGGTAAATGAGGTTCTTGTAAACAGAGGCGTCCGAAACTTTGGGGTGGCTGTGTCTTTTTGATTTTAATTTCCCTAAGCTATAGGACCATAAGTGGAAGTGCCGTAGGCTCTGTTGCTTTCTGTTTTAGATGTTTCAGGAAACACCATACACTTCTCCCCAGTGTCTGTTGGCAATTTACATCCCGCCCATCAGCATAACAAGGCTCCCAGTTTTCCATGGCCTGTCCTGCCTTTCTGGATTTTACACTTTTTTCAGATGGCCCTTTTGACCGGGGGGATGTGAGACTTCATTGTAGTGCAGATTTCCTTTGCAAGTTTGCTTGGTTGGCCAAAAAGGGCTTATGCGTTTTTTCCTGAATATATTCAGGAAAAAACGCATACGCCCTTTTTGGCCAAGTGCATCATTGTGGACGTTCTGCCTCGTTTCTTATGCTTTCAATGCAATTCCAGTCTACCTCCTGAAATCGGTTTCCTGCAATTCTGCCCCGCTTTCAAGTCCTCTTGGCAGCCTTACTTCAGTATATTTTTGGACGATAGCTGTCATTTATAACTCTGCAGGTTTGTGAATTACAGTGTCCCTGAGCTCCTTTCTTCAACTCGCTTTCTTGTGACCTGGCCGCAACACCGCAGGGTGGCTTCAGGCCCTAATTTGGTTCCGGCACGGCACGCTCAGCCTTTGGTTATTTCCTCTTCCTGGTGGGAAATGAGAGTTAAATTTGCCCGTCCAGACACCTCCAGCTAGTCTCTCATTGGTTCTCGCTATTCCTGTTCATCTTCCGCAGAAATTGCAAACTGGACCAAACAGGAGGTTAAAGGCACTGACTCTTCTGGTGGGGAGAGTGTTAGTAAAGTGTCTGGAATGTTGCATCCGAGTACCAGGGGAGGAAAACTGAGACATATTTGAACACGTCTCCAGTTCACACGGTTGATCATACTCTGGGTTCCTCATGCATGTTTTAGCTGAAGGAAGAATACCTTAAACCTGGAGAGTTGAGACCCGTGTAATGGGTACCATGCAATATGACTTCAAAGGGTCTTCATTTGCTCACCGAACCTCTCCAATCCTATCACTGCTGCGTTTATGCCCCTGTACACACGCTTGATTCTCTTTTGGAGACATAGCAATCCATAGGTTTTAAGATACTTACTAGTCAGGTACATTCTTAGGCGTTTAATATGGGGTGTTGAGTCCATTTCGTTGAGCAAGGAGTAGCTCTTGTCTATTCCATATTTGGCTTAAGGAACTTTATCTGTGCTCATTTCAATCTCTGATTTTATGCAGCACCCCAACTCACCTTTCCCCTTAAGCAAGCATAAGTTGGTTTTCTAAATTTGAGACCCTGTTCTGTTTTGGAATTCAGTTCCTGTGTAGCCAAGTTTACATTCCATGTATTAGTGATATCTTATGATGTTTCTTTTCCTGTGTGACTTATTTCAGTTAGAATCATCGTACCTGAATCCACTCATTATGCTGCTACGGGCCTGATGACATAGATTTCATTGCTGAGTGATACTGCATTGTATGTAAGTACCACAAGTTCTTTATCCATTTTTCACTTTCTGTTATATTGAACTTGTACGGTAAATGAGGTTCTTGTAAACAGAGGCGTCCGAAACTTTGGGGTGGCTGTGTCTTTTTGATTTTAATTTCCCTAAGCTATAGGACCATAAGTGGAAGTGCCGTAGGCTCTGTTGCTTTCTGTTTTAGATGTTTCAGGAAACACCATACACTTCTCCCCAGTGTCTGTTGGCAATTTACATCCCGCCCATCAGCATAACAAGGCTCCCAGTTTTCCATGGCCTGTCCTGCCTTTCTGGATTTTACACTTTTTTCAGATGGCCCTTTTGACCGGGGGGATGTGAGACTTCATTGTAGTGCAGATTTCCTTTGCAAGTTTGCTTGGTTGGCCAAAAAGGGCTTATGCGTTTTTTCCTGAATATATTCAGGAAAAAACGCATACGCCCTTTTTGGCCAAGTGCATCATTGTGGACGTTCTGCCTCGTTTCCTATGCTTTCAATGCAATTCCAGTCTACCTCCTGAAATCGGTTTCCTGCAATTCTGCCCCGCTTTCAAGTCCTCTTGGCAGCCTTACTTCAGTATATTTTTGGACGATAGCTGTCATTTATAACTCTGCAGGTTTGTGAATTACAGTGTCCCTGAGCTCCTTTCTTCAACTCGCTTTCTTGTGACCTGGCCGCAACACCGCAGGGTGGCTTCAGGCCCTAATTTGGTTCCGGCACGGCACGCTGAGCCTTTGGTTATTTCCTCTTCCTGGTGGGAAATGAGAGTTAAATTTGCCCGTCCAGACACCTCCAGCTAGTCTCTCATTGGTTCTCGCTATTCCTGTTCATCTTCCGCAGAAATTGCAAACTGGGCCAAACAGGAGGTTAAAGGGACTGACTCTCCAAGTCGGGAGAGTGTTAGTAAAGCGTCTGGAATGTTGCACCCGAGTACCAGGGTATGAAAACTGAGACATATTTGAACACGTCTCCCGATCACATGGTTGATTATACTCTGGGTTCCACATGCATGTTCTAGCTGAAGGAAGAATACCTTAAACCTGGGTAGTTGAAACCTGTGGAATGGGTACCATGCAATATGACTTCAAAGGGTCTTCATTTGCTCACCGAACCTCTCCAATCCTATCACTGCTGCGTTTATGCCCCTGTACACATGCTTGATTCTCTTCCGGAGACAAAGCAATCCATAGGTTTTAAGATACTTACTAGTCAGGTACATTCTTAGGCGTTTAATATGCGGTGTTGAGTCCATTTCATTGAGCAAGGAGTAGCTCTTGTCTATTCCATATTTAGCTTAAGGAACTTTATCTGTGCTCATTTCAATCTCTGGTTTTATGCAGCACCCCAACTCACCTTTCCCCTTAAGCAAGCATAAGTTGGTTTTCTAAATTTGAGACCCTGTTCTGTTCTGTAATTCAGTTCCTGTGTAGCCAAGTTTATATTCCGTGTATTACTGATATCTTATGATGTTTCTTTTTCTGTGTGACTTATTTCAGTTAGAATCATCATACCTGAATCCACTCATTGTGCTACTAAGGGCCTGATGACATAGATTTCATTGCTGAGTGATATTGCTTTGTAAGTAAATACCACAACTTCTTTATCCATTTTTCACTTTCTGCGGTGTTGAACTTGTACGGTAAACGAGGTTCTTGTAAACAGAGGAGTCCCAAACTTTGGGGTGGCTGTGTCTTTTTGATTTTAATTTCCCTAAGCTATAGGACCATAAGTGGAAGTGCCCTAGGCTCTGTTGCTTTGTTTTTTAGATGTTTCAGGAAACACCATACACTTCTCCCGAGTGTCTGTTGGCAATTGACATCCCGCCCATCAGCATAACAAGGCTCCCAGTTCTCCATGGCCTGTCCTGCCTTTCTGGATTTTACACTTTTTTCAGATGGCCCTTTTGACCGGCGGGAAGTGAGACTTCATTGTAGCGCAGATTTCCTTTGCAAGCTTTCTTGGTTGGCCAAAAAGGGCTTATGCGTTTTTTCCTGAATATATTCAGGAAAAAACGCATACGCCCTTTTTGGCCAAGTGCATCATTGTGGACGTTCTGCCTCTTTTCCTATGCTTTCAATGCAATTCCAGTCTACCTCCTGAAATCGGTTTCCTGCAATTCTGCCCCGCTTTCAAGTCCTCTTGGCAGCCTTACTTCAGTATATTTTTGGACGATAGCTGTCATTTATAACTCTGCAGGTTTGTGAATTACAGTGCCCCTGAGCTCCTTTCTTCAACTCGCTTTCTTGTGAGCTGGCCGCAACAACGCAGGATGGCTTCAGGCCCTAATCTGGTTCTGGCACGGCACGCTGAGCCTTTGGTTAATTCCTCTTCCTGGTGGGAAATGAGAGTTAAATTTGCCCGTCCAGACACCTCCAGCTAGTCTCTCATTGGTTCTCCCTATTCCTGTTCATCTTCCGCAGAAATTGCAAACTGGGCCAAACAGGAGGTTAAAGACGTTGACTCTCCAAGTGGGGAGAGTGTTAGTAAAGAGTCTGGAATGTTGCACCCGAGTACCAGGGGAGGAAAACTGAGACATATTTGAACATTTCTCCTGTTCACATGGTTGATCATGCTCTGGGTTCCACATGCATGTTCTAGCTGAAGGAAGAATACCTTAAACCTGGGTAGTTGAAACCTGTGGAATGGGTACCATGCAATATGACTTCAAAGGGTCTTCATTTGCTCACCGAACCTCTCCAATCCTATCACTGCTGCGTTTATGCCCCTGTACACATGCTTGATTCTCTTTCGGAGACATAGCAATCGATATGTTTTAAGATACTTACTAGTCAGGTACATTCTTAGGCGTTTAATATGCGGTGTTGAGTCCATTTCGTTGAGCAAGGAGTAGCTCTTGTCTATTCCATATTTGGCTTAAGGAACTTTATCTGTGCTCATTTCAATCTCTGGTTTTATGCAGCACCCCAACTCACCTTTACCCTTAAGCAAGCATAAGTTGGTTTTCTAAATTTGAGACCCTGTTCTGTTCTGTAATTCAGTTCCTGTGTAGCCAAGTTTACATTCCGTGTATTACTGATATCTTATGATGTTTCTTTTTCTGTGTGACTTATTTCAGTTAGAATCATCATACCTGAATCCACTCATTGTGCTGCTAAGGGCCTGATGACATAGATTTCATTGCTGAGTGATATTGCTTTGTAAGTAAATACCACAACTTCTTTATCCATTTTTCACTTTCTGCGATGTTGAACTTGTACTGTAAATGAGGTTCTTGTAAACAGGGCCATTGCAAACTTTGGGGTGGCTGTGTCTTTTTGATTTTAATTTCCCTAAGCTATAGGACCATAAGTGGAAGTGCCCTAGGCTCTGTTGCTTTGTTTTTTAGATGTTTCAGGAAACACCATACACTTCTCCCGAGTGTCTGTTGGCAATTTACATCCCGCCCATCAGCATAACAAGGCTCCCAGTTCTCCATGGCCTGTCTTGCCTTTCTGGATTTTACACTTTTTTCAGCTGGCCCTTTTGACCATGGGGAAGTGAGACTTCATTGTAGTGCAGATTTCCTTTGTAAGCTTGCTTGGTTGGCCAAAAAGGGCGTATGCGTTTTTTCCTGAATATATTCAGGAAAAAACGCATACGCCCTTTTTGGCCAAGTGCATCATTGTGCACGTTCTGCCTCTTTTCCTATGCTTTCAATGCAATTCCAGTCTACCTCCTGAAATCGGTTTCCTGCAATTCTGCCCCGCTTTCAAATCCTCTTGGCAGCCTTACTTCAGTATATTTTTGGACGATAGCTGTCATTTATAACTCTGCAGGTTTGTGAATTACAGTGCCCCTGAGCTCCTTTCTTCAACTCGCTTTCTTTTGAGCTGGCCGCAACACCGCAGGATGGCTTCAGACCCTAATCTGGTTCCGGCACGGCACGCTGAGCCTTTGGTTAATTCCTCTTCCTGGTGGGAAATGAGAGTTAAATTTGCCCGTCCAGACACCTCCAGCTAGTCTCTCATTGGTTCTCCCTATTCCTGTTCATCTTCCGCAGAAATTGCAAACTGGGCCAAACAGGAGGTTAAAGGCGCTGACTCTCCAAGTGGGGAGAGTGTTAGTAAAGTGTCTGGAATGTTGCACCCGAGTACCAGGGGAGGAAAACTGAGACATATTTGAACACGTCTCCCGTTCACATGGTTGATCATACTCTGGGTTCCACATGAATGTTTTAGCTGAAGGAAGAATACCTTAAACCTGGAGAGTTGAGACCCGTGTAATGGGTACCATGCAATATGACTTCAAAGGGTCTTCATTTGCTCACCGAACCTCTCCAGTCCTATCACTGCTGCGTATATGCCCCTGTACACATGCTTGATTCTCTTTCAGAGACAGAGCAATCCATAGGTATTAAGATACTTACTAGTCAGGTGCATTCTTAGGCGTTTAATATGTGGTGTTGAGTCCATTTCGTTGAGCAAGGAGTAGCTCTTGTCTATTCCATATTTGGCTTAAGGAACTTTATCTGTGCTCATTTCAATCTCTGGTTTTATGCAGCACCCCAACTCACCTTTCCCCTTAAGCAAGCATAAGTTGGTTTTCTAAATTTGAGACCCTCTTCTGTTTTGGAATTCAGTTCCTGTGTAGCCAAGTTTACATTCCATGTATTAGTGATATCTTATGATGTTTCTTTTTCTGTGTGACTTATTTCAGTTAGAATCATTGTTCCTGAATCCACTCATTATGCTCCTACGGGCCTGATGACATAGATTTCATTGCTGAGTGATACTGCATTGTATGTAAGTACCACAAGTTCTTTATCCATTTTTCACTTTCTGTTATATTGAACTTGTACGGTAAATGAGGTTCTTGTAAACAGAGGCGTCTGAAACTTTGGGGTGGCTGTGTCTTTTTGATTTTAATTTCCCTAAGCTATAGGAGCATAAGTGGAAGTGCCCTAGGCTCTGTTGCTTTGTGTTTTAGATGTTTCAGGAAACACCATACACTTCTCCCGAGTGTCTTTTGGCAATTTACATCCCGCCCATCAGCATAAGAAGGCTCCCAGTTCTCCATGGCCTGTCCTGCCTTTCTGGATTTTACACTTTTTTCAGATGGCCCTTTTGACCTGGGGGAAGTGAGACTTCATTGTAGTGCAGATTTCCTTTGCAAGTTTGCTTGGTTGGCCAAAAAGGGCGTATGCGTTTTTTCCTGAATATATTCAGGAAAAAACGCATACGCCCTTTTTGGCCAAGTGCATCATTGTGGACGTTCTGCCTCTTTTCCTATGCTTTCAATGCAATTCCAGTCTACCTCCTGAAATCGATTTCCTGCAATTCTGCCCCGCTTTCAAGTCCTCTTGGCAGCCTTACTTCAGTATATTTTTGGACGATAGCTGTCATTTATAACTCTGCAGGTTTGTGAGTTACAGTGCCCATGAGCTCCTTTCTTCAACTCGCTTTCTTGTGAGCTGGCCGCAACACTGCAGGATGGCTTCAGGCCCTAATCTGGTTCCAGCACGGCACGCTGAGCCTTTGGTTAATTCCTCTTCCTGGTGGGAAATGAGAGTTAAATTTGCCCATCCAGACACCTCCAGCTAGTCTCTCATTGGTTCTCGCTATTCCTGTTCATCTTCCACAGAAATTGCAAACTGGGCCAAACAGAACGTTAAAGGGACTGACTCTCCAAGTCGGGAGAGTGTTAGTAAAGCGTCTGGAATGTTGCACCCGAGTACCAGGGTACGAAAACTGAGACATATTTGAACACGTCTCCCGATCACATGGTTGATCATACTCTGGGTTCCACATGCATGTTTTAGCTGAAGGAAGAATACCTTAAACCTGGGTAGTTAAACCCGTGGAATGGGTACCATGCAATATGACTTCAAAGGGTCTTCATTTGCTCACCGAACCTCTCCAATCCTATCACTGCTGCGTTTATGCCCCTGTACCCATGCTTGATTCTCTTTCGGAGACATAGCAATCCATAGGTTTTAAGATACTTACTAGTCAGGTACATTCTTAGGCGTTTAATATGCGGTGTTGAGTCCATTTCGTTGAGCAAGGAGTAGCTCTTGTCTATTCCATATTTGGCTTAAGGAACTTTATCTGTGCTCATTTCAATCTCTGGTTTTATGCAGCACCCCAACTCACCTTTACCCTTAAGCAAGCATAAGTTGGTTTTCTAAAATTGAGACCTTGTTCTGTTTTGGAATTCAGTTCCTGTGTAGCCAAGTTTACATTCCGTGTATTAGTGATATCTTATGATGTTTCTTTTTCTGTGTGACTTATTTCAGTTAGAATCATCGTACCTGAATCCACTCATTATGCTGCTACGGGCCTGATGACATAGATTTCATTGCTGAGTGATATTGCTTTGTAAGTAAATACCACAAGTTCTTTATCCATTTTTCACTTTCTGCGATGTTGAACTTGTACTGTAAACGAGGTTCTTGTAAACAGAGCCGTTCCAAACTTTGGGGTGGCTGTGTCTTTTTGATTTTAATTTCCCTAAGCTATAGGACCATAAGTGGAAGTGCCCTAGGCTCTGTTGCTTTGTTTTTTAGATGTTTCAGGAAACACCATACACTTCTCCAGAGTGGCTGTTGGCAATTTACATCCCGCCCATCAGCATAACAAGGCTCCCAGTTCTCCATGGACTGTCCTGCCTTTCTGCATTTTACACTTTTTTCAGATGGCCCTTTTGACCGGGGGAAGTGAGACTTCATTGTAGTGCAGATTTCCTTTGCAAGCTTGCTTGGTTGGCCAAAAAGGGCGTATGCGTTTTTTCCTGAATATATTCAGGAAAAAACGCATACGCCCTTTTTGGCCAAGTGCATCATTGTGGACGCTCTGTCTCTTTTCCTATGCTTTCAATGCAATTCCAGTCTACCTCCTGAAATCGGTTTCCTGCACTTCTGCCCCGCTTTCAAGTCCTCTTGGCAGCCTTACTTCAGTATATTTTTGGACGATAGCTGTCATTTATAACTCTGCAGGTTTGTGAATTACAGTGCCCCTGAGCTCCTTTCTTCACCTCGCTTTCTTTTGAGCTGGCCACAACACCGAAGGATGGCTTCAGGTCCTAATCTGGTTCTGGCACGGCACGCTGAGCCTTTGGTTAATTCCTCTTCCTGGTGGGAAATGAGAGTTAAATTTGCCCGTCCACACACCTCCAGCTAGTCTCTCATTGGTTCTCCCTATTCCTGTTCATCTTCCACAGAAATTGCAAACTGGGCCAAACAGGAGGTTAAAGGCGCTGACTCTCCAAGTGGGGAGAGTGTTAGTAAAGCGTCTGGAATGTTGCACCCGAGTACCAGGGGAGGAAAACTGAGACATATTTGAACACGTCTCCCGTTCACACGGTTGATCATACTCTGGGTTCCACATGCATGTTTTAGCTGAAGGAAGAATACCTTAAACCTGGAGACTTGAGACCCGTGGAATGGGTACCATGCAGTATGACTTCAAAGGGTCTTCATTTGCTCACCGAACCTCTCCAATCCTATCACTGCCGCGTTTATGCCCCTGTACACACGCTTGATTCTCTTTTGGAGACATAGCAATCCATAGGTTTTAAGATACTTACTAGTCAGGTACATTCTTAGGCGTTTAATATGGGGTGTTGAGTCCATTTCGTTGAGCAAGGAGTAGCTCTTGTCTATTCCATATTTGGCTTAAGGAACTTTATCTGTGCTCATTTCAATCTCTGGTTTTATGCAGCACCCCAACTCACCTTTCCCCTTAAGCAAGCATAAGTTGGTTTTCTAAACTTGAGACCCTGTTCTGTTTTGGAATTCAGTTCCTGTGTAGCCAAGTTTACATTCCGTGTATTAGTGATAACTTATGATGTTTCTTTTTCTGTGTGACTTATTTCAGTTAGAATCATCGTACCTCAATCCACTCATTTTGCTGCTACGGGCCTGATGACATAGATATCATTGCTGAGTGATACTGCATTTTACGTAAGTACCACAAGTTCTTTATCCATTTTTCACTTTCTGTGATATTGAACTTCTACTGTAAACGAGATTCTTGTAAACAGAGGCGTCCCAAACTTTGGGGTGGCTGTGTCTTTTTGATTTTAATTTCCCTAAGCTATAGGACCATAAGTGGAAGTGCCCTAGGCTCTGTTGCTTTGTTTTTTAGATGTTTCAGGAAACACCATACACTTCTCCCGAGTGTCTGTTGGCAATTTACATCCCTCCCATCAGCATAACAAGGCTCCCAGTTCTCCATGGCCTGTCCTGCCTTTCTGGATTTTACACTTTTTTCAGATGGCCCTTTTGACCAGCGGGAAGTGAGACTTCATTGTAGTGCAGATTTCCTTTGCAAGCTTGCTTGGTTGGCCAAAAAGGGCGTATGCGTTTTTTCCTGAATATATTCAGGAAAAAACGCATACGCCCTTTTTGGCCAAGTGCATCATTGTGGACGCTCTGCCTCTTTTCCTATGCTTTCAACGCAATTCCAGTCTACCTCCTGAAATCGGTTTCCTGCAATTCTGCCCCGCTTTCAAGTCCTCTTGGCAGCCTTACTTCAGTATATTTTTGGACAATAGCTGTCATTTATAACTCTGCAGGTTTGTGAATTACAGTGCCCCTGAGCTCCTTTCTTCAATTCGCTTTCTTGTGACCTGGCCGCAACATCGCAGGATGGCTTCAGGCACTAATCTGGTTCCGGCAAGGCACACTGAGCCTTTGGTTAATTCCTCTTCCTGGTGGGAAATGAGAGTTAAATTTGCCCGTCCAGACACCTCCAGCTAGTCTCTCATTGGTTCTCCCTATTCCTGTTCATCTTCCGCAGAAATTGCAAACTGGGCCAAACAGGAGGTTAAAGGCGCTGACTCTACAAGTGGGGAGAGTGTTAGTAAAGCGTCTGGAATGTTGCACCCGAGTACCAGGGGAGGAAAACTGAGACATATTTGAACACGTCTCCCGTTCACATGGTTGATCATACTCTGGGTTCCACATGCATGTTTTAGCTGAAGGAAGAATACCTTAAACCTGGAGAGTTGAGACCCGTGGAATGGGTACCATGCAATATGACTTCAAAGGGTCTGCATTTGCTCACCGAACCTCACCAATCTTATGAGCCCCAAGTGTCCAGTCTTATGTGTCACCCAGCTCTGGGTGTAGATATGGTAAATGCAGGTTGCCTCAGAAGCCTTGAATGAATTACTTAAGTATTGCTCTCTATTTCACTGTCATTGTGTTTTGTTTAAGAAATTTATTTTTAATATGGGATTTAGCTGATTTTCACTGCTTTAATGCCGCTGTACACACTCTTGATTCTCTTACAGAGATATATAAATCCATAGCTTTTATGATTCTTACTAGGCAGGTATATTCCTAGGCGTTGAATATGGGGTGTTGAGTCCATTTCGTTGAGCAAGGATTAGCTCTTGTCTATTCCATATTTGGCTTATAGAACTTTATCTGTGCTCATTTCAATCTCTGGTTTTATGCAGCACCCCAACTCACCTTTCCCCTTAAGCAAGCATAAGTTGGTTTTCTAAATTTGAGACCCTGTTCTGTTTTGGAATTCAGTTCCTGTGTAGCCAAGTTTACATTCCGTGTATTAGTGATATCTTATGATGTTTCTTTCTCTGTGTGACTTATTTCAGTTAGATTCATCGTACTTAATCCACTCATTATGCTGCTACGGGCCTGATGACATAGATTTCATTGCTGAGTGATATTGCATTGTACATAAGTACCACAACTTCTTTATCCATTTTTCACTTTCTGCGATATTGAACTTGTACCGTATATGAGGTTCTTGTAAACAAAGCCATCCCAAACTTTGGGGTGGCTGTGTCTTTTTGATTTTAATTTCCCTAAACCATAGGACCATAAGTGGAAGTGCCCTAGGCTCTGTTGCTTTGTTTTTTAGATGTTTCAGGAAACACCATACACTTCTCCAGAGTGGCTGTTGGCAATTTACATCCCGCCCATCAGCAGAAGAAGGCTCCCAGTTCTCCATGGCCTGTCGTGGCTTTATGGATTTTACACTTTTTTCAGATGGCCCTTTTGACCAGGGGAAAGTGAGACTTCATTGTAGTGGAGATTTCCTTTGCAAGCTTGCTTGGTTGGCCAAAAAGGGCGTATGCGTTTTTTCCTGAATATATTCAGGAAAAAACGCATACGCCCTTTTTGGCCAAGTGCATCATTGTGGACGTTCTGCCTCTTTTCCTATGCTTTCAATGCAATTCCAGTCTACCTCCTGAAATCGGTTTCCTGCAATTCTGCCCCACATTCAAGTCCTCCTGGCAGCCTTACTTCAGTATATTTTTGGACGATAGCTGTCATTTATAACTCTGCAGGTTTGTGAATTACAGTGCCCCTGAGCTCCTTTCTTCAACTCGCTTTCTTTTGAGCTGGCCGCAACACCGCAGGATGGCTTCAGGCCCTAATCTGGTTCCGGCACGGCACACTGAGCCTTTGGTTAATTCCTCTTCTTGGAGGGAAATGAGAGTTAAATTTGCCCATTCAGACACCTCCAGCTAGTCTCTCATTGGTTCTCCCTATTCCTGTTCATCTTCCGCAGAAATTGCAAACTGGGCCAAACAGGAGGTTAAAGGCGCTGACTCTCCAAGTGGGGAGAGTGTTAGTAAAGCGTCTGGAATGTTGCACCCGAGTACCAGGGGAGGAAAACTGAGACATATTTGAACGTGTCTCCCTATCACATGGTTGATCATACTCTAGGTTCCACATGCATGTTTTAGCTGAAGGAAGAATACCTTAAACCTGGGTAGTTGAAACCCTTGGAATGGGTACCATGCAATATGACTTCAAAGGGTCTTCATTTGCTCACCGAACCTCTCCAATCCTATCACTGCTGCGTTTATGCCCCTGTACACACGCTTGATTCTCTTTCGGAGACATAGCAATCCATAGGATTTAAGATACTTACTAGTCAGGTACATTCTTAGGCGTTTAATATGGGGTGTTGAGTCCATTTCGTTGAGCAAGGAGTAGCTCTTGTCTATTCCATATTTGGCTTAAGGAACTTTATCTGTGCTCATTTCAATCTCTGGTTTTATGCAGCACCCCAACTCACCTTTCCCCTTAAGCAAGCATAAGTTGGTTTTCTAAATTTGAGACCCTGTTCTGTTTTGGAATTCAGTTCCTGTGTAGCCAAGTTTACATTCCGTGTATTAGTGATATCTTATGATGTTTCTATTTCTGTGTGACTTATTTCAGTTAGAATTATCGTACCTGAATCCACTCATTATGCTGCTACGGGCCTGATGACATAGATTTCATTGCTGAGTGATACTGCATTGTACGTAAGTACCACAAGTTCTTTATCCATTTTTCACTTTCTGTGATATTGAACTTGTACGGTAAACGAGGTTCTTGTAAACAGAGGAGTCCCAAACTTTGGGGTGGCTGTGTCTTTTTGATTTTAATTTCCCTAAGCTATAGGACCATAAGTGGAAGTGCCCTAGGCTCTGTTGCTTTGTTTTCTAGATGTTTCAGGAAACACCATACACTTCTCCCAAGTGGCTGTTGGCAATTTACATCCCGCCCATCAGCATAAGAAGGCTCCCAGTTCTCCATGGCCTGTCCTGCCTTTCTGGATTTTACACTTTTTTCAGATGGCCCTTTTGACCGGGGGGAAGTGAGACTTCATTGTAGTGCAGATTTCCTTTGCAAGCTTGCTTGGTTGGCCAAAAAGGGCGTATGCGTTTTTTCCTGAATATATTCAGGAAAAAACGCATACGCCCTTTTTGGCCAAGTGCATCATTGTGGACGTTCTGCCTCTTTTCCTATGCTTTCAATGCAATTCCAGTCTACCTCCTGAAATCGGATTCTTGCAATTCTGCCCCGCTTTCAAGTCCTCTTGGCAGCCTTACTTCAGTATATTTTTGGACGATAGCTGTCATTTATAACTCTGCAGGTTTGTGAATTACAGTGCCCCTGAGCTCCTTTCTTCAATTCGCTTTCTTGTGACCTGGCCGCAACACCGCAGGATGGTTTCAGGCCCTAATCTGGTTCCGGCACGGCACGCTGAGCCTTTGGTTAATTCCTCTTCCTGGTGGGAAATATGAGTTAAATTTGCCCGTCCAGACACCTCCAGCTAGTCTCTCATTGGTTCTCGCTATTCCTGTTCATCTTCCGCAGAAATTGCAAACTGGGCCAAACAGGAGGTTAAAGGGACTGACTCTCCAAGTCGGGAGAGTGTTAGTAAAGCGTCTGGAATGTTGCACCCGAGTACCAGGGTACGAAAACTGAGACATATTTGAACACGTCTCCCTATCACATGGTTGATCATACGCTAGGTTCCACATGCATGTTTTAGCTGAAGGAAGAATCCCTTAAACCTGGAGAGTTGAGACCCGTGGAATGGGTACCATGCAATATGACTTCAAAGGGTCTGCATTTGCTCACCGAACCTCACCAATCTTATGATCCCCAAGTGTCCAGCCTTATGTGTCACCCAGCTCTGGGTGTAGATATGGTAAATGCAGGTTGCCTCAGAAGCCTTGAATGAATTACTTAAGTATTGCTCTCTATTTCACTGTCATTGTGTTTTGTTTAAGAAATTTATTTTTAATATGGGATTTAGTTGATTTTCACTGCTTTAATGCCGCTGTACACACTCTTGATTCTCTTACAGAGATATATAAATCCATAGCTTTTATGATTCTTACTAGGCAGGTATATTCCTAGGCGTTGAATATGGGGTGTTGAGTCCATTTCGTTGAGCAAGGAGTAGCTCTTGTCTATTCCATATTTGGCTTATAGAACTTTATCTGTGCTCATTTCAATCTCTGGTTTTATGCAGCACCCCAACTCACCTTTCCCCTTAAGCAAGCATAAGTTGGTTTTCTAAATTTGAGACCCTGTTCTGTTTTGGAATTCAGTTCCTGTGTAGCCAAGTTTACATTCCGTGTATTAGTGATATCTTATGATGTTTCTTTCTCTGTGTGACTTATTTCAGTTAGATTCATCGTACTTAATCCACTCATTATGCTGCTACGGGCCTGATGACATAGATTTCATTGCTGAGTGATATTGCATTGTACATAAGTACCACAACTTCTTTATCCATTTTTCACTTTCTGCGATATTGAACTTGTACCGTATATGAGGTTCTTGTAAACAAAGCCATCCCAAACTTTGGGGTGGCTGTGTCTTTTTGATTTTAATTTCCCTAAACTATAGGACCATAAGTGGAAGTGCCCTAGGCTCTGTTGCTTTGTTTTTTAGATGTTTCAGGAAACACCATACACTTCTCCAGAGTGGCTGTTGGCAATTTACATCCCGCCCATCAGCAGAAGAAGGCTCCCAGTTCTCCATGGCCTGTCGTGCCTTTATGGATTTTACACTTTTTTCAGATGGCCCTTTTGACCTGGGGAAAGTGAGACTTCATTGTAGTGCAGATTTCCTTTGCAAGTTTGCTTGGTTGGCCAAAAAGTGTGTATGCATTTTTTCCTGACTATATTCAGGAAAAAACACATACGCCCTTTTTGGCCAAGTGCATCACTGTCGAGGTTCTGACTCTCTTCATATGTTTTAAATGCAATTCCAGTGTACCTCCTGAAATCGGTTTCCTGCAATTCTTCCTTGCTTTCAATGCTTCTTCATAGCCTTACCTCAATATATTTTTTGAAAATAGTTGGCCTTTATAACTCTGCAGGTTTTTGAATTGCAGTGGCCCTTAGCTCCATTTTTCAGCTCTTATTTTTGTGATCTTGCCCCATAACCACAGGATTCCTTGAAGCTCTATTCTTCTTCTGGGGCACCTTGCTGTGCCTTTGGTTAATTCTTCTTACTGATGTGAAATTAGAGTGACATGTGCCCATTGAAACCACTACAGCTAGTTTCTCACTGGTTCCCCCTATTCCCATTCATCCTCCGCACTAACTGCAGACTGTGCGATACCAGAACTTAAAGGCATTGACTCTCCATGTGGGGATGTTGTTAGTAAAGTGGCTGGAATGTCGATCCGGAGCCTCAGGAGAGGAAAAATGAGGTGTGTTTTAGAAACCTTTCCCGATCATATGGTATACCAGTCGCTGGGTTTCCCAAGCATGGTTTAGCTGTAGGAAGATTCCCTTCAACCTGGAGTGTTGGGACCCTTGGAATGAGTAGCATGAAGTATTGCATTAAACTTTCGGCAGTTGCTCACCAAAGCTCACCAATCCTCTCAGCCCCAAGTGTCCAGCCTTATGTCTTATCCAGCTGTGGGTTTATATGTGGTCAATCCAGGTTGCATCACAGCCCCTGAGCGAATTTTGTAAGAATTTTTCTCTCTTTCATTGTTTCAGCGTTTTGTTTTTAAAATTTATTTCTATAATGGGGTTTAGCTCATTTTCACTGCTGTGTTTGTGCCGCTCTGCACACACTTGATTCCCTTATGGAGATATATCAATACATGGGTTTTAAGATTCTTATTACTCAGATATATTTCTCTGCGGTGTATAGGGTGTGTTGAGGCCAGTTCATTGAGCAAGGTGTAGATCTTGTCTAATACCTATTTGGTTTATTGAACGGTATCTGTGCTAATTTCAAACTCTGGTTTTATGCATCACTCCACCTCTCCTTTCCCCTTAAGCTGACATAAGTGTGTTTTCTAAATGTGAGACACTGTTCTGTTCTGTAATTCATTTCTTGTGCAGCCATATTTACCCTCCCTCTATAAGTGATATCTTATGATATGTTTCTTTTTCTGTTTGACTTATTTCAAGTAGTATTATCGGACCTAAATCCACTCTTTATCCTTCTACTAGCCTTATTACATTGATTTCATGGTGAAGAGATATTCCATTGTACATAAGTACCACATCTTCTTTATCCATTGTTCTCTTTCCTGGGATATTTAAGGTGTACTGAAGTTGAGGTTCTTGTAAACAGAGTAGCCCTAAACTGTGGTGTGCTTGTGTCTTGTTGATTTTTAGACTTCCCTAGATATACTCCCATGATTGGAAGTGTCCTATGCTCTGTAGCTCTGTTTTTTAGATGATTTAGGAACCACCATACACTTCTCCAGAGTGGCTCTCGGCAGTTCACACACTGCCCATCAGCGTATAAAGGCTCCCTGTTCTCCATGGCCTGTCCTGTATTTCTGGTTTTTACAATTTTTTAGGATGGCCCTTTTGACCAGTGGGAAGTGAGACTTCTTTGTTGTGCACATTTGCATTGCTTGCTTGCTTCGTTGCCCATAAAGTGCGTATGCGTTTTTTCCTGGATATAATCAGGAAAAAACGCATACGCCCTTTTGGGCCAACTGCATCATTGTCGAAATTCTGCCGCTTTTCATGTGCGTGAAAGACGAGTCCAATCTATCTCTTGAAATCTGTTTCTTGCAATTCTGTCTTGCATTCAGATCCTCTTCTTTGCCTTACCTCAACATATTTTTGGACGTTAGTTTTCATTTATAACTCTGCAGGTTTGTGAATTGCAGTGACCCTGAGCTCCATTTTTTAAGTTGCTCTTTTGTGAGCTGGCCTCAAACCCGCAGGATTGCTTCAGGCCCTATTTTGGCTCCGGCGAGGCAGGCTGAGCCTTTCTTTAATTCTTATTCTTAATGGGAAATTAGAGTGATATGTGCCCGTCCAAACCCCTACAACTATTCTCTCATTGGTTCCCCCTCTTCCCGTTCATCCTCCTCACAATTTGCAAAATGTGTGAAACAGAATTTGAAATGTGCTGATTCTCCACGTGGGGAGATTCTAAGTAACGTGGCTGGAATGGTGAACAGGAGCACCAGGAGAGGATAAATGAGGTGCATTTTAGACACATCTCCCGATCACATGGTGTACAGTCCTCTGGGTTTTCCATGCATGTTTTAGCTGTAGGAAGATCCCTTGAACCTGCAGATTTGGGACCCATTGAATGGGTACCAGGTAGTATTACTTTAAAGGGTGTGCATTTCCTCACCCAACCTCACATTTCTCTTAGCGCAAACAGTTTCCAGCCTTATGTCTCATCCTGCTGTGGGTCTAGATGTGTTCAATCCATGTTGCATCACCGTCCCTGAGGAAAAGTTGTAAGAGGTTTTCTCTGTCTCTCTGTCGTTTATTTTTTTCAATTTATTACTATATTGGTTACAGCTGATTTTCAAAGCTCTGTTTCTTGCTGCTGTACATCCACTTGATTCACGTACAGAGAGACATCAATAAATTCTTTTTCAGATTCTTACCAGTCGTATATATTCTTTTCCGGTGACTTGAGTGTGCTGAGTGCAGTTCTTTTAGCTACCGTGTAGGCCTTGTTGATTATCAGTTTGGTATTTGGAATGGTATCTTTGCTAATTTCAACCTCCTGGATGATGCCTCACCCCTCCCCACCTTTCCCGTTTAGCAGCCTTATGCGTGTTTTCTACATATTTGACTATGTTTTTGTTTTGTAATTTATTTCATGTGTAGCCATTTTGGATTCCACCTTTAAGTGATATCTTATGATATGTGTCTTTTTCTTTTTGAATTCTGTCACTTAGAATGATCATACGTAACTCCTCTGGAGTTGTTACAACTGGCCATATTTCATTGATTTCCAGGCTGAATAATATTCCACTCTACCTAAGTACCACATCTCTATCCATTTTTTCCCTCCAGAGACATTTAAGTTATATCCTAGTCGAGGATCTTTTAAACAGAGAGGGGGTAAACATTGGGGTGCCTGTGTCCTCTCGATTTTTGTTTTTCCCAAGATATACGCCCATGAGTGCAAGTGCCCTATGCTCTGTAGCTCATTTTTTAGATGCTTTAGTAAACACAATACACTTCTCCAGAATGGCCGTTGGCAATATACATTTCCACTATAAGTCTCACAGGGCTCCCTCTTCTCCTTGCCCTGTCCTGCATTTCTGTTGTTTACGCTTTATGAGGATGGCTCTTCTGACTGATGCGAAGTGATATCTTTTGTAGTATTGACTTCCAGTGCCCACCTGTTTGGTTGGCTAAAAAAGTGTATGCCCTTTTCTTGAATATATACAGAAAAAAACACATACACCCTTTTTGGCCAACTGCAATGTTGGCAATGTTCAGCTCCTTTTCTTGTGCTTAATGGCGAGTCCTTTCTACCTCCTCAAATCCCTTTCCTGCCATTCTCCCTTGCTTACAAGTCCTTTTCTCTGACTTTCCTCAAGACATTTTTCAGTGATGGATATTTTCAACTCTGCAGTTTTGTGAATTTTACTGCCCCTGAGTTCCATTGTTCAACTTGTGTTTATGGGAACTGGCCACAAAGCAGCGGGATTTCCTCAAGCCCTATACTGTTTCCATGGGCAACCCTAGCCTTTGGTCAATTGGTCTTCCTGATTGGAAATTAGAGTGACATGTGCCTGTCTGAACACCTAGGACTTGTCTCTCTTTGTTCCTCATCCTTCCGCTTCATCCTCTGGACAAATTCCAAACTGTACGCAACAGGATGTTGACAGTGCTGACATCTCCAAGTGGGGAGACTGTTAGTAAAGACGCTGGAGGGGTGAACCCGAGCACCAGGAGATGAGGAGATGAGATGCCTTTTCCAAACTCTTCCCGATCAGACGGTATACCATCCTCTGGGTGTGACAGACATGTTTTAGCAGTAGGAAGAGTCCCATTCATGTAAGGAGAACACCAGGGCTTTTTCAAAATCAGTGTCTCCCCGAAACCCAAACTGGGGAAGTTTTTAAGCTACGGCTACACATATGTTCATTAAGGGCCTTGGGAAGTAGGCAGAGTCCAAACTTTAGATGATTGAAGTCTTCAGGGTCAGAAGCACTCACCACCAGCTTCCCTTAGGCTACACTTTAACTGTCATTGATAGATGATGTCAATAAAAATATCTATTCTTTTTCAGATTATTTCCCCTTATAGGTTATTGCAAAATGTTGAGTGTAGTTCCCTGTGCTATACAGTAGTTCCTTGTTGATGATCTATTTTATACATAGCAGTGTGTATGTGTTAATTCCAAACTGTTAATTTATCCCTCCTCCCACCTTTCCCCTTTGGTAATAATAAATTATAAGATTTTATACTTCTCAGAAATGGGGGAGCTGAAAGAGAGGTATCATTTTCAATGGAAAAGCATTTAAAACAAGATTGAAGGTTTAACCAAGATTATTAGATGTACATCCTTGGAAAGAAATCACTTCGTTTCTCTAATATTGACCTGACAAATAAGACAAACCTTTTCACTGAACTTGCTTATAAAAAGTGATGGAAATATCAAATGGAAGTGTTAAAAACATCTTATTTTACCCGAGCCTTATACACTGTTCTATGTTAACTACAGTTTGGCTCACACATCTGTTCATTGAGGTTACAATAGTCTCAATTTCTGTTACTGATCCTCCAGAGTGGACCCCAACGAGTGTCCCCCTGCCCAGTGTCATTGGGGCCAACAGATCAAGACTGAGTTTGGTTCACAAGCAAAGGAAACTTTATATTTTGATCAGAGAATGGAGAGGTGAGAGCATGCACTACCCCATGGGCTGTGGGCTGGGCTGCTGTGTAGAGATCCTGTCAGAGTCAGTGGGAGGGAGGGAGGCGGCGGAGCTCTCGAGGGCTGGGTTGGCTGTAGCTCAGGCTCTATATCGTGGAGTCTGCACTGGGCCCCAGGAGCTGAGGTGTCGACCCAGCCATTCTGCACTAGGAAATCTGGTCTGAAGTGCCGGGTGTGGAACCTCTGCATGCGGGACCCTAGGAGCACGTGAAATTAGACAAAGCACAAAGGATAAAAAAGGTTAGACTTGACTTTATTGCCCAGATTCTATTTTTATCTCCCAGGGATTTTTAATGGGCTTTGCTGGGGACAAACCCCTCCTCTGCCTTTTGTCCCGTTCCTCATTCTTGGAGTGCTGAGGGTGCAGACCCTTCTTCTGTAACTGCTGAGTGCTGAGTTGGGAGCCCTCATACCCTGGGGCGAGGGTCAGAGCTTCTCCCCAGCAGCCTCCCGGTGACGTTGATTGTCCCCAGGACCCCTGCCTCCCTGCTCGTCCACCTGAGCACCAGCATTGGAAGTGTTATAGATTCTAATGACCTTTAAGGATCCAGGAAAGAGATGTGCAGAGACGCTGTGGGGGCCGGTTTCACCCCGCCCCACATTTGTTCGGCCACCTTAGGCTGACCGTTTCTGCCAGCCTAGATGCTCTGACCAGTAGTCTGCGCTTTCTTCAATTAGGCCCCTGAATTAACGTACAAACAGCACCAGGTGTCAGAGCCCTGCCCGCTCAACTCCCAGACAGTCCAGGGTCAGTGGTGATCAAGGACCATGATGGCCACTGAGTCAACAGCCTTTTGAAGTAAACAGGAGTCCAGCCGGTCTTATTGGCCACCATCATCACGGTGTCTGTAGGCTTTTCTATGGTGACAGTGTGGTATACTGTTCCCCCGCCAAGATTATTAGCTCCCCTCTGGGTGCAGTAAGTCCTGCAAGCAGTAGTCTACTCTTTTGGGACACACTCTTGTTGTTTTATGAGAGAAACTCCAGGTCAAGTGATGTTCACACGAGTCGTCATGGTGCCCTGTTGCCCCCGGTTATCTCTCTGGATGTTGGAGTTGGAGGGCCTCCTCACTCGAGGTCGGTGTGCCCACGGAGCGAACCCTGCAACTTCAGGGCATGGTTGGTGGTTAGGATCACCACGTGGGGTCCTTTTCCCTTAGGAGGGAGGTGGCCTTTTGGGCTGCTGATTTCCAGGTTTTTAGATACCGCCAGTATCTTGGCCAGATGTGGCAGTGGGCCAAGCCCCTTGGTGACCGTAGTTTATCCTACCTGGATGGCATTCTTGCATTGTTCCATTTCAAGTGGTCCCAGTTTTTGCACTAATTCTCCAATGGCGATTCACCTTTCACCGGGAATGTAAAGGTCAAAGGGTTTAGCTAAATTAGGGAGTTCCAGGGCAAGGGTCTGAATTGACTGCTCTTTCCATTCTTGAAAGGCCACTTCTGGATTCTATTCAAAACGATCATCATCTTTTCCTTTCAGTGTTTCATATAGAGGCCCAGCTAGTAGACTGTAGTTAGGGATCCAGAAGCAGCAAACCCTGGCCTCCCCAGGAACCCCTAAGCTGTCTTCTAGTTTTAGAAAGGGGTAAGGCTGAAAATGGTTTCTTCCCTTTCCTGGGATGGGCTTCTCTGACCTTCTGTGAGAATGAAGCCCAGGCAGGTCACCGCAGTCTGTGATATTTGAGCTTTTTCTTGGACAACTTCTATCCTTTATTGGCTTGGTAGTTCAGAGGCCTCCTTAGTAGGGCTGGCGATCAGAATGTCGTCTGCATATTGAAGGAGGGTTTCCTTTTCCAGAGGCAGAACTTTTAGGTCTTTAGCTAAGCTTTCCCCAAAGATGGTGTGGGAATTTTTGCACCCTTGGGGCCAGACGACCCGGAAGTATTGTTTTAGTTGTATGTTGAGTCCTGCCACTCACAAGCCAAAATTTCTTGTGACTCTGGGACTAATGGAATACAAAAGAAGGCATCATTGAAGACTAATACAGAATACCATGTCCTGGTGGTTGGTAGAATGACCAGCAGGGTGTAGCAATTAGGAGCAACTGGAGGTATATCCTCGGTGGCTTCACTGACTGTCCTGACATCATTTACCAGGTCCCCAGCAGCCCATGGGGCTCTCGTGGTCAGACCAATCGCAGAATATGAAGCTCACCTGGGCAGGTACCCCACCCCCACCCCAGCCCACGGGGCTCTCGTGGTCAGGCCCCTCCCAGGATACAGAGCTACCCTTGCAGGTACCGTGGCAGGGCTGGGCACACAGGAACCGTGCACATAACCCTCATTGCAGAGCACCCCCAGCTCACCTGTCACTCAGAGCTGACACAGAGCACCTCAGAGCAGGACTTGAACTAACAAACAGCAGCTGCGACAGGTCTGTGACCCTGGGCATCACTCCGTGAGGCCTCCCTCCACCTGGTCTTCCAGAGACTTCCACTGCACCCGGGGCACCAGGCCTCTGTCTCCAACCACCACCCACCCCTCCTCTCCCTGACTCCTGGGTTCCTCTCATTAGGAGAGGGTTTTCTTGAAGTTGTCTCCCACTCATGGGCCAGATAAAATGATTAGAAAACAAGCCAAAGCTGCAGCCCCTTGTCTATCCTGACTCTCAGGAGCCCACACCTGTTCCTTGGACCTGGCCGGTTCAGCAAGTTCCATTTTCTGCAACTGTGAGCCCCTGAGGGGTGATGATTGGCTGACCTGGGCAGCCTTACCATGCCGGCCAGCCCTCCCCAGGTGTGCCTGGGTTGAGATCAATATAAATACCACTCCAGACAGCAAGAGCCCCTGCAGCCGTGCCTGACACCATTTTCTCTGCCCTGTCAGCAGTCTCGGGGCTGGGCTGGTGGGAGGGAGTGAGAGGCCACGGCTTTGTGGGTGGCCCAGTGTGAGTGGGGCTCTGCTGGACTTTCTGCAGCAGTTGCCAGGCTGCCACCTGCTAAAGAAGAGGATGTGTCACCCATACCTGCTGCTGGAATTTCTCCCTGGGCAGAGGTGAGGAAGGAAAAAAGCAGTGGGGGCAGGGACAGGACGGGTATCTCAGGCAGGGAAATGGAAATCTTCCATAAGAGCACCCAGGGCCAGGACCATCCTGGCTGGCCTGCAGGCACCAAGTCGGCCGGCATGCTGTCACTCGTGTGGCTCTATGGCCCTTCCTCTAGGCTTTCAAGTCCTTGTATATATTCAGGTGTTTTACCTGGGACGGGTGGGAATAGTTCAGCAGCAACTGGCCTGGGGCTCAGCTCACGTTTACTCACAGATGCCTCGGCACGGTGCCCCAGCTTTGCAATGAGGACGCTTGTTGCGTGGGGGCTGCTGGCTGAATGGGAGACGATTCCCCACCACTGACCAACTTCAGAATTGTTTACAACTGGAGCAAGTGCCCTGATACGGTTTTCCTCTGTGTAACTGGTGGGTTCTGTGTTTTTTTCTCTTTTTCGTTTTTGGTTCAAGGTAGATTTTATTCCTCTTTTTTGTATTTACAGATATAAGCATGGAAATAATTTATTCATATGAATACATGTATGTGCAGGGAATAATTGTTTTTTCTGTTTTATTTTTTAAATTTTATTTCTTTTTAATTTTGAATTTTATTTTATATTTTTATACAGCAGGTTCTTATTGGTTATCTATTTTATACATATAAATGTATACATGCCAATCCCAGTCTCTCAACTCCTCCCACCACCACCCCCCCAACAGCTTTCCCCCCTTGTTGTCCATACGTTTGTTGTCTACATCTGTTGCTCTATTTATGCCTTGCAAAATGGTTAATCTGTACAGTTTTTCTAGGTTCCACATATATGCATGAATATACAAGATTTGTTTTTCTCTTTCTGACTTACTTCACTCTGTATGACAGTCTCTAGATCCATCGACGTCTCTACAAATGACCCAATTTCATTCCTTTTCATGGCTTAGTAATATTCCATTTTATATATGTACCACAGCTTTATGCATTCGTCTGTCTGTAGGCATTTAGGTTGCTTCCATTACCTCGATATTGTAAATAGTGATGCAATGAACATTGCGGTGAATGACTCTTTTTGATTTATGGTTTTGTCTGGGTATATGTCCAGTACTGGGATTGCTGTATCATATGGTAATTCTATTGTTAGTTTCTTAAGAAATTCCATATTGTTCTCCATAATGACTGTATCAATTTATATTCCCAACAATAGTGGAAGAGGGTTCCTTTTCTCCACACCCTTTCCAGCATTTTTTGTTTGTAGATTTTCTATGATGCCTATTCTACCAGGTGTGAGGTGATACCTCATTGTTGAATCCATTTCGTTGAGCAAGGGGTAGGTCTTGTCTATTACATATTTGGCTTATGGAACGGTATCTGTGCTAATTTCAAACTCTGCTTTTATGCAGCACCCCAACTCACCTTCCCCCTTAAGCAAGCATAAGTTGGTTTTCTAAATTTGAGACCCTGTTCTGTTTTGTAATTCAGTTCATGTGTAGCCAAGTTCACATTCCGTGTATTAGTGATACCTTAGGATGTTTCTTTTTCTGTGTGACTTATTTCACTTAGAATCATCGTGCCTCAATCCACTCATTATGCTGGTACGGGCCTGGTGACATAGATTTCATTGTTGAGTGGTATTCTGTTGTACATAAGTACCGCAACTTCTTTATCCATTATTTGCTCTCTGGGATATTTAACTTGTGCCACAGAAGAGATTCCTGTAAAAAGAGCCGTCCCAAATTTTGGGGTGGCTGTGTCTTTTTGATTTTAATTTCCCTAAGCTATAGGACCATAAGTGGAAGTGCCCTAGGCTCTGTTGCTTTGTTTTTTAGATGTTTCAGGAAACACCATACACTTCTACAGAGCGGCTGTTGGCAATTTACATCCAGCCCATCAGCATAAAAAGGCTTCCAGTTCTCCATGGCCTGTCCTGCCTTTCTGGATTTTACACTTTTTTCAGATGGCCCTTTTGACCGGGGGGAAGTGAGACTTCATTGTAGTGCAGATTTCCTTTGCAAGCTTGCTTGGTTGGCCAAAAAGGGCGTATGCGTTTTTTCCTGAATATATTCAGGAAAAAACGCATACGCCCTTTTTGGCCAAGTGCATCATTGTCGACATTCTGCCTCTTTTCCTGTGTTTTAAATGCAATCCAATTCCGATTCCTCCTAAAATCGATTTTCTGCAATTCTGCCCCGCATTCAAGTCCTCTTGGCAGCCCTACTTCAGTATATTTTCGGACAATAACTGTCATTTATAAATCTGCAGGTTTGTGAATTACAGTGCCCCTGAGCTCCTTTCTTCAACTCGCTTTCTTGTGACCTGGCCGCAACACCGCAGGATGGCTTCAGGCCCTAATCTGGTTCCGGCACGGCATGCTGAGCCTTTGGTTTATTCCTCTTCCCTGTGGGAAATGAGAGTTAAATTTGCCCGTCCAGACACCTCCAGCTAGTCTCTCATTGGTTCTCGCTATTCCTGTTCATCTTCCGCAGAAATTGCAAACTGGGCCAAACAGGAGGTTAAAGGCACTCACTCTCCAAGTGAGGAGAGTGTTAGTAAAGCGTCTGGAATGTTGCACCCGAGTACCAGGGAACGAAAAGTGAGACACATTTGAACACGGTTCTCAGTCACACGGTGGATCATACTCTGGGTTCCACATGCATGTTTTAGCTGAAGGAAGAATCCCTTAAACCTGGAGAGTTGAGACCCTTGGAATGGGTACCATGCAATATGACTTCAAAGGGTCTGCATTTGCTCACCGAACCTCACCAATCTTATGAGCCCCAAGTGTCCAGCCTTATGTGTCACCCAGCTCTGGGTGTAGATATGGTAAATGCAGGTTGCCTCAGAAGCCTTGAATGAATTACTTAAGTATTGCTCTCTATTTCACTGTCATTGTGTTTTGTTTAAGAAATTTATTTTTAATATGGGATTTAGCTGATTTTCACTGCTTTAATGCCGCTGTACACACTCTTGATTCTCTTACAGAGATATATAAATCCATAGCTTTTATGATTCTTACTAGGCAGGTATATTCCTAGGCGTTGAATATGGGGTGTTGAGTCCATTTCGTTGAGCAAGGAGTAGCTCTTGTCTATTCCATATTTGGCTTATAGAACTTTATCTGTGCTCATTTCAATCTCTGGTTTTATGCAGCACCCCAACTCACCTTTCCCCTTAAGCAAGCATAAGTTGGTTTTCTAAATTTGAGACCCTGTTCTGTTTTGGAATTCAGTTCCTGTGTAGCCAAGTTTACATTCCGTGTATTAGTGATATCTTATGATGTTTCTTTTTCTGTGTGACTTATTTCAGTTAGATTCATCGTACCTGAATCCACTCATTATGCTGCTACGGGCCTGATGACATAGATTTCATTGCTGAGTGATATTGCATTGTACATAAGTACCACAAATTCTTTATCCATTTTTCACTTTCTGCGATATTGAACTTGTACCGTATATGAGGTTCTTGTAAACAGAGCCATCCCAAACTTTGGGGTGGCTGTGTCTTTTTGATTTTAATTTCCCTAAACTATAGGACCATAAGTGGAAGTGCCCTAGGCTCTGTTGCTTTGTTTTTTAGATGTTTCAGGAAACACCATACACTTCTCCAGAGTGGCTGTTGGCAATTTACATCCCGCCCATCAGCAGAAGAAGGCTCCCAGTTCTCCATGGCCTGTCGTGCCTTTATGGATTTTACACTTTTTTCAGATGGCCCTTTTGACCAGGGGAAAGTGAGACTTCATTGTAGTGCAGATTTCCTTTGCAAGCTTGCTTGGTTGGCCAAAAAGTGTGTATGCGTTTTTTCCTGACTATATTCAGGAAAAAACGCATACGCCCTTTTTGGCCAAGTGCATCATTGTCGAGGTTCTGACTCTCTTCATATGTTTTCAATGTAATTCCAGTGTACCTCCTGAAATCGGTTTCCTGCAATTCTGCCTTGCTTTCAATGCTTCTTCATAGCCTTACCTCAATATATTTTTTGAAAATAGTTGGCCTTTATAACTCTGCAGGTTTTTGAATTGCAGTGGCCCTTAGCTCCATTTTTCAGCTCTTATTTTTGTGATCTTGCCTCATAACCACAGGATTCCTTGATGCTCTATTCTTCTTCTGGGGCACCTTGCTGTGCCTTTGGTTAATTCTTCTTACTGATGTGAAATTAGAGTGACTTGTGCCCATTGACACCGCTACAGCTAGTTTCTCACTGGTTCCCCCTATTCCCATTCATCCTCCGCACTAACTGCAGACTGTGCGATACCAGAACTTAAAGGCATTGACTCTCCATGTGGGGATGTTGTTAGTAAAGCGGCTGGAATGTCGATCCGGAGCCCCAGGAGAGGAAAAATGAGGTGTGTTTTAGAAACCATTCCCGATCATATGGTATACCAGTCGCTGGGTTTCCCAAGCATGGTTTAGCTGTAGGAAGATTCCCTTCAACCTGGAGTGTTGGGACCCTTGGAATGAGTAGCATGAAGTATTGCATTAAACTTTCGGCAGTTGCTCACCAAAGCTCACCAATCCTCTCAGCCCCAAGTGTCCAGCCTTATGTCTTATCCAGCTGTGGGTTTATATGTGGTCAATCCAGGTTGCATCACAGCCCCTGAGCGAATTTTGTAAGAATTTTTCTCTCTTTCATTGTTTCAGCGTTTTGTTTTTAAAATTTATTTCTATAATGGGGTTTAGCTCATTTTCACTGCTGTGTTTGTGCCGCTCTGCACACACTTGATTCCCTTATGGAGATATATCAATACATGGGTTTTAAGATTCTTATTACTCAGATATATTTCTCTGCGGTGTATAGGGTGTGTTGAGGCCAGTTCATTGAGCAAGGTGTAGATCTTGTCTAATACCTATTTGGTTTATTGAACGGTATCTGTGCTAATTTCAAACTCTGGTTTTATGCATCACCCCACCTCTCCTTTCCCCTTAAGCTGACATAAGTGTGTTTTCTAAATGTGAGACACTGTTCTGTTCTGTAATTCATTTCTTGTGCAGCCATATTTACCCTCCCTCTATAAGTGATATCTTATGATATGTTTCTTTTTCTGTTTGACTTATTTCAAGTAGTATTATCGGACCTAAATCCACTCTTTATCCTTCTACTAGCCTTATTACATTGATTTCATGGTGAAGAGATATTCCATTGTACATAAGTACCACATCTTCTTTATCCATTGTTCTCTTTCCTGGGATATTTAAGGTGTACTGAAGTTGAGGTTCTTGTAAACAGAGTAGCCCTAAACTGTGGTGTGCTTGTGTCTTGTTGATTTTTAGACTTCCCTAGATATACTCCCATGATTGGAAGTGTCCTATGCTCTGTAGCTCTGTTTTTTAGATGATTTAGGAACCACCATACACTTCTCCAGAGTGGCTCTCGGCAGTTCACACACTGCCCATCAGCGTATAAAGGCTCCCTGTTCTCCATGGCCTGTCCTGCATTTCTGGTTTTTACAATTTTTTAGGATGGCCCTTTTGACCAGTGGGAAGTGAGACTTCTTTGTTGTGCACATTTACATTGCTTGCTTGCTTCGTTGCCCATAAAGTGCGTATGCGTTTTTTCCTGGATATAATCAGGAAAAAACGCATACGCCCTTTTGGGCCAACTGCATCATTGTCGAAATTCTGCCGCTTTTCATGTGCGTGAAAGACGAGTCCAATCTATCTCTTGAAATCTGTTTCTTGCAATTCTGTCTTGCATTCAGATCCTCTTCTTTGCCTTACCTCAACATATTTTTGGACGTTAGTTTTCATTTATAACTCTGCAGGTTTGTGAATTGCAGTGACCCTGAGCTCCATTTTTTAAGTTGCTCTTTTGTGAGCTGGCCTCAAACCCGCAGGATTGCTTCAGGCCCTATTTTGGCTCCGGCGAGGCAGGCTGAGCCTTTCTTTAATTCTTATTCTTAATGGGAAATTAGAGTGATATGTGCCCGTCCAAACCCCTACAACTATTCTCTCATTGGTTCCCCCTCTTCCCGTTCATTCTCCTCACAATTTGCAAAATGTGTGAAACAGAATTTGAAATGTGCTGATTCTCCACGTGGGGAGATTCTAAGTAACGTGGCTGGAATGGTGAACAGGAGCACCAGGAGAGGATAAATGAGGTGCATTTTAGACACATCTCCCGATCACATGGTGTACAGTCCTCTGGGTTTTCCATGCATGTTTTAGCTGTAGGAAGATCCCTTGAACCTGCAGATTTGGGACCCATTGAATGGGTACCAGGTAGTATTACTTTAAAGGGTGTGCATTTCCTCACCCAACCTCACATTTCTCTTAGCGCAAACAGTTTCCAGCCTTATGTCTCATCCTGCTGTGGGTCTAGATGTGTTCAATCCATGTTGCATCACCGTCCCTGAGGAAAAGTTGTAAGAGGTTTTCTCTGTCTCTCTGTCGTATATTTTTTTCAATTTATTACTATATTGGTTACAGCTGATTTTCAAAGCTCTGTTTCTTGCTGCTGTACATCCACTTGATTCACGTACAGAGAGACATCAATAAATTCTTTTTCAGATTCTTACCAGTCGTATATATTCTTTTCCGGTGACTTGAGTGTGCTGAGTGCAGTTCTTTTAGCTACCGTGTAGGCCTTGTTGATTATCAGTTTGGTATTTGGAATGGTATCTTTGCTAATTTCAACCTCCTGGATGATGCCTCACCCCTCCCCACCTTTCCCGTTTAGCAGCCTTATGCGTGTTTTCTACATATTTGACTATGTTTTTGTTTTGTAATTTATTTCATGTGTAGCCATTTTGGATTCCACCTTTAAGTGATATCTTATGATATGTGTCTTTTTCTTTTTGAATTCTGTCACTTAGAATGATCATACGTAACTCCTCTGGAGTTGTTACAACTGGCCATATTTCATTGATTTCCAGGCTGAATAATATTCCACTCTACCTAAGTACCACATCTCTATCCATTTTTTCCCTCCAGAGACATTTAAGTTATATCCTAGTCGAGGATCTTTTAAACAGAGAGGGGGTAAACATTGGGGTGCCTGTGTCCTCTCGATTTTTGTTTTTCCCAAGATATACGCCCATGAGTGCAAGTGCCCTATGCTCTGTAGCTCATTTTTTAGATGCTTTAGTAAACACAATACACTTCTCCAGAATGGCCGTTGGCAATATACATTTCCACTATAAGTCTCACAGGGCTCCCTCTTCTCCTTGCCCTGTCCTGCATTTCTGTTGTTTACGCTTTATGAGGATGGCTCTTCTGACTGATGCGAAGTGATATCTTTTGTAGTATTGACTTCCAGTGCCCACCTGTTTGGTTGGCTAAAAAAGTGTATGCCCTTTTCTTGAATATATACAGAAAAAAACACATACACCCTTTTTGGCCAACTGCAATGTTGGCAATGTTCAGCTCCTTTTCTTGTGCTTAATGGCGAGTCCTTTCTACCTCCTCAAATCCCTTTCCTGCCATTCTCCCTTGCTTACAAGTCCTTTTCTCTGACTTTCCTCAAGACATTTTTCAGTGATGGATATTTTCAACTCTGCAGTTTTGTGAATTTTACTGCCCCTGAGTTCCATTGTTCAACTTGTGTTTATGGGAACTGGCCACAAAGCAGCGGGATTTCCTCAAGCCCTATACTGTTTCCATGGGCAACCCTAGCCTTTGGTCAATTGGTCTTCCTGATTGGAAATTAGAGTGACATGTGCCTGTCTGAACACCTAGGACTTGTCTCTCTTTGTTCCTCATCCTTCCGCTTCATCCTCTGGACAAATTCCAAACTGTACGCAACAGGATGTTGACAGTGCTGACATCTCCAAGTGGGGAGACTGTTAGTAAAGACGCTGGAGGGGTGAACCCGAGCACCAGGAGATGAGGAGATGAGATGCCTTTTCCAAACTCTTCCCGATCAGACGGTATACCATCCTCTGGGTGTGACAGACATGTTTTAGCAGTAGGAAGAGTCCCATTCATGTAAGGAGAACACCAGGGCTTTTTCAAAATCAGTGTCTCCCCGAAACCCAAACTGGGGAAGTTTTTAAGCTACGGCTACACATATGTTCATTAAGGGCCTTGGGAAGTAGGCAGAGTCCAAACTTTAGATGATTGAAGTCTTCAGGGTCAGAAGCACTCACCACCAGCTTCCCTTAGGCTACACTTTAACTGTCATTGATAGATGATGTCAATAAAAATATCTATTCTTTTTCAGATTATTTCCCCTTATAGGTTATTGCAAAATGTTGAGTGTAGTTCCCTGTGCTATACAGTAGTTCCTTGTTGATGATCTATTTTATACATAGCAGTGTGTATGTGTTAATTCCAAACTGTTAATTTATCCCTCCTCCCACCTTTCCCCTTTGGTAATAATAAATTATAAGATTTTATACTTCTCAGAAATGGGGGAGCTGAAAGAGAGGTATCATTTTCAATGGAAAAGCATTTAAAACAAGATTGAAGGTTTAACCAAGATTATTAGATGTACATCCTTGGAAAGAAATCACTTCGTTTCTCTAATATTGACCTGACAAATAAGACAAACCTTTTCACTGAACTTGCTTATAAAAAGTGATGGAAATATCAAATGGAAGTGTTAAAAACATCTTATTTTACCCGAGCCTTATACACTGTTCTATGTTAACTACAGTTTGGCTCACACATCTGTTCATTGAGGTTACAATAGTCTCAATTTCTGTTACTGATCCTCCAGAGTGGACCCCAACGAGTGTCCCCCTGCCCAGTGTCATTGGGGCCAACAGATCAAGACTGAGTTTGGTTCACAAGCAAAGGAAACTTTATATTTTGATCAGAGAATGGAGAGGTGAGAGCATGCACTACCCCATGGGCTGTGGGCTGGGCTGCTGTGTAGAGATCCTGTCAGAGTCAGTGGGAGGGAGGGAGGCGGCGGAGCTCTCGAGGGCTGGGTTGGCTGTAGCTCAGGCTCTATATCGTGGAGTCTGCACTGGGCCCCAGGAGCTGAGGTGTCGACCCAGCCATTCTGCACTAGGAAATCTGGTCTGAAGTGCCGGGTGTGGAACCTCTGCATGCGGGACCCTAGGAGCACGTGAAATTAGACAAAGCACAAAGGATAAAAAAGGTTAGACTTGACTTTATTGCCCAGATTCTATTTTTATATCCCAGGGATTTTTAATGGGCTTTGCTGGGGACAAACCCCTCCTCTGCCTTTTGTCCCGTTCCTCATTCTTGGAGTGCTGAGGGTGCAGACCCTTCTTCTGTAACTGCTGAGTGCTGAGTTGGGAGCCCTCATACCCTGGGGCGAGGGTCAGAGCTTCTCCCCAGCAGCCTCCCGGTGACGTTGATTGTCCCCAGGACCCCTGCCTCCCTGCTCGTCCGCCTGAGCACCAGCATTGGAAGTGTTATAGATTCTAATGACCTTTAAGGGTCCAGGAAAGAGATGTGCAGAGACGCTGTGGGGGCCGGTTTCACCCCGCCCCACATTTGTTCGGCCACCTTAGGCTGACCGTTTCTGCCAGCCTAGATGCTCTGACCAGTAGTCTGCGCTTTCTTCAATTAGGCCCCTGAATTAACGTACAAACAGCACCAGGTGTCAGAGCCCTGCCCGCTCAACTCCCAGACAGTCCAGGGTCAGTGGTGATCAAGGACCATGATGGCCACTGAGTCAACAGCCTTTTGAAGTAAACAGGAGTCCAGCCGGTCTTATTGGCCACCATCATCACGGTGTCTGTAGGCTTTTCTATGGTGACAGTGTGGTATACTGTTCCCCCGCCAAGATTATTACCTCCCCTCTGGGTGCAGTAAGTCCTGCAAGCAGTAGTCTACTCTTTTGGGACACACTCTTGTTGTTTTATGAGAGAAACTCCAGGTCAAGTGATGTTCACACGAGTCGTCATGGTGCCCTGTTGCCCCCGGTTATCTCTCTGGATGTTGGAGTTGGAGGGCCTCCTCACTCAAGGTCAGTGTGCCCACGGAGCGAACCCTGCAACTTCAGGGCATGGTTGGTGGTTAGGATCACCACGTGGGGTCCTTTTCCCTTAGGAAGGAGGTGGCCTTTTGGGCTGCTGATTTCCAGGTTTTTAGATACCGCCAGTATCTTGGCCAGATGTGGCAGTGGGCCAAGCCCCTTGGTGACCGTAGTTTATCCTACCTGGATGGCATTCTTGCATTGTTCCATTTCAAGTGGTCCCAGTTTTTGCACTAATTCTCCAATGGCGATTCACCTTTCACCGGGAATGTAAAGGTCAAAGGGTTTAGCTAAATTAGGGAGTTCCAGGGCAAGGGTCTGAATTGACTGCTCTTTCCATTCTTGAAAGGCCACTTCTGGATTCTATTCAAAACGATCATCATCTTTTCCTTTCAGTGTTTCATATAGAGGCCCAGCTAGTAGACTGTAGTTAGGGATCCAGAAGCAGCAAACCCTGGCCTCCCCAGGAACCCCTAAGCTGTCTTCTAGTTTTAGAAAGGGGTAAGGCTGAAAATGGTTTCTTCCCTTTCCTGGGATGGGCTTCTCTGACCTTCTGTGAGAATGAAGCCCAGGCAGGTCACCGCAGTCTGTGATATTTGAGCTTTTTCTTGGACAACTTCTATCCTTTATTGGCTTGGTAGTTCAGAGGCCTCCTTAGTAGGGCTGGCGATCAGAATGTCGTCTGCATATTGAAGGAGGGTTTCCTTTTCCAGAGGCAGAACTTTTAGGTCTTTAGCTAAGCTTTCCCCAAAGATGGTGTGGGAATTTTTGCACCCTTGGGGCCAGACGACCCGGAAGTATTGTTTTAGTTGTATGTTGAGTCCTGCCACTCACAAGCCAAAATTTCTTGTGACTCTGGGACTAATGGAATACAAAAGAAGGCATCATTGAAGACTAATACAGAATACCATGTCCTGGTGGTTGGTAGAATGACCAGCAGGGTGTAGCAATTAGGAGCAACTGGAGGTATATCCTCGGTGGCTTCACTGACTGTCCTGACATCATTTACCAGGTCCCCAGCAGCCCATGGGGCTCTCGTGGTCAGACCAATCGCAGAATATGAAGCTCACCTGGGCAGGTACCCCACCCCCACCCCAGCCCACGGGGCTCTCGTGGTCAGGCCCCTCCCAGGATACAGAGCTACCCTTGCAGGTACCGTGGCAGGGCTGGGCACACAGGAACCGTGCACATAACCCTCATTGCAGAGCACCCCCAGCTCACCTGTCACTCAGAGCTGACACAGAGCACCTCAGAGCAGGACTTGAACTAACAAACAGCAGCTGCGACAGGTCTGTGACCCTGGGCATCACTCCGTGAGGCCTCCCTCCACCTGGTCTTCCAGAGACTTCCACTGCACCCGGGGCACCAGGCCTCTGTCTCCAACCACCACCCACCCCTCCTCTCCCTGACTCCTGGGTTCCTCTCATTAGGAGAGGGTTTTCTTGAAGTTGTCTCCCACTCATGGGCCAGATAAAATGATTAGAAAACAAGCCAAAGCTGCAGCCCCTTGTCTATCCTGACTCTCAGGAGCCCACACCTGTTCCTTGGACCTGGCCGGTTCAGCAAGTTCCATTTTCTGCAACTGTGAGCCCCTGAGGGGTGATGATTGGCTGACCTGGGCAGCCTTACCATGCCGGCCAGCCCTCCCCAGGTGTGCCTGGGTTGAGATCAATATAAATACCACTCCAGACAGCAAGAGCCCCTGCAGCCGTGCCTGACACCATTTTCTCTGCCCTGTCAGCAGTCTCGGGGCTGGGCTGGTGGGAGGGAGTGAGAGGCCACGGCTTTGTGGGTGGCCCAGTGTGAGTGGGGCTCTGCTGGACTTTCTGCAGCAGTTGCCAGGCTGCCACCTGCTAAAGAAGAGGATGTGTCACCCATACCTGCTGCTGGAATTTCTCCCTGGGCAGAGGTGAGGAAGGAAAAAAGCAGTGGGGGCAGGGACAGGACGGGTATCTCAGGCAGGGAAATGGAAATCTTCCATAAGAGCACCCAGGGCCAGGACCATCCTGGCTGGCCTGCAGGCACCAAGTCGGCCGGCATGCTGTCACTCGTGTGGCTCTATGGCCCTTCCTCTAGGCTTTCAAGTCCTTGTATATATTCAGGTGTTTTACCTGGGACGGGTGGGAATAGTTCAGCAGCAACTGGCCTGGGGCTCAGCTCACGTTTACTCACAGATGCCTCGGCACGGTGCCCCAGCTTTGCAATGAGGACGCTTGTTGCGTGGGGGCTGCTGGCTGAATGGGAGACGATTCCCCACCACTGACCAACTTCAGAATTGTTTACAACTGGAGCAAGTGCCCTGATACGGTTTTCCTCTGTGTAACTGGTGGGTTCTGTGTTTTTTTCTCTTTTTCGTTTTTGGTTCAAGGTAGATTTTATTCCTCTTTTTTGTATTTACAGATATAAGCATGGAAATAATTTATTCATATGAATACATGTATGTGCAGGGAATAATTGTTTTTTCTGTTTTATTTTTTAAATTTTATTTCTTTTTAATTTTGAATTTTATTTTATATTTTTATACAGCAGGTTCTTATTGGTTATCTATTTTATACATATAAATGTATACATGCCAATCCCAGTCTCTCAACTCCTCCCACCACCACCCCCCCAACAGCTTTCCCCCCTTGTTGTCCATACGTTTGTTGTCTACATCTGTTGCTCTATTTATGCCTTGCAAAATGGTTAATCTGTACAGTTTTTCTAGGTTCCACATATATGCATGAATATACAAGATTTGTTTTTCTCTTTCTGACTTACTTCACTCTGTATGACAGTCTCTAGATCCATCGACGTCTCTACAAATGACCCAATTTCATTCCTTTTCATGGCTTAGTAATATTCCATTTTATATATGTACCACAGCTTTATGCATTCGTCTGTCTGTAGGCATTTAGGTTGCTTCCATTACCTCGATATTGTAAATAGTGATGCAATGAACATTGCGGTGAATGACTCTTTTTGATTTATGGTTTTGTCTGGGTATATGTCCAGTACTGGGATTGCTGTATCATATGGTAATTCTATTGTTAGTTTCTTAAGAAATTCCATATTGTTCTCCATAATGACTGTATCAATTTATATTCCCAACAATAGTGGAAGAGGGTTCCTTTTCTCCACACCCTTTCCAGCATTTTTTGTTTGTAGATTTTCTATGATGCCTATTCTACCAGGTGTGAGGTGATACCTCATTGTTGAATCCATTTCGTTGAGCAAGGGGTAGGTCTTGTCTATTACATATTTGGCTTATGGAACGGTATCTGTGCTAATTTCAAACTCTGCTTTTATGCAGCACCCCAACTCACCTTCCCCCTTAAGCAAGCATAAGTTGGTTTTCTAAATTTGAGACCCTGTTCTGTTTTGTAATTCAGTTCATGTGTAGCCAAGTTCACATTCCGTGTATTAGTGATACCTTAGGATGTTTCTTTTTCTGTGTGACTTATTTCACTTAGAATCATCGTGCCTCAATCCACTCATTATGCTGGTACGGGCCTGGTGACATAGATTTCATTGCTGAGTGGTATTCTGTTGTACATAAGTACCGCAACTTCTTTATCCATTATTTGCTCTCTGGGATATTTAACTTGTGCCACAGAAGAGATTCCTGTAAAAAGAGCCGTCCCAAATTTTGGGGTGGCTGTGTCTTTTTGATTTTAATTTCCCTAAGCTATAGGACCATAAGTGGAAGTGCCCTAGGCTCTGTTGCTTTGTTTTTTAGATGTTTCAGGAAACACCATACACTTCTACAGAGCGGCTGTTGGCAATTTACATCCAGCCCATCAGCATAACAAAGCTCCCAGTTCTCCATGGCCTGTCCTGCCTTTCTGGATTTTACACTTTTTTCAGATGGCCCTTTTGACCGGGGGGAAGTGAGACTTCATTGTAGTGCAGATTTCCTTTGCAAGCTTGCTTGGTTGGCCAAAAAGGGCGTATGCGTTTTTTTCCTGAATAAATTCAGGAAAAAACGCATACGCCCTTTTTGGCCAAGTGCATCATTGTCGACATTCTGCCTCTTTTCCTGTGTTTTAAATGCAATCCAATTCCGATTCCTCCTAAAATCGGTTTCCTGCAATTCTGCCCCGCATTCAAGTCCTCTTGGCAGCCCTACTTCAGTATATTTTCGGACAATAGCTGTCATTTATAAATCTGCAGGTTTGTGAATTACAGTGCCAATGAGCTCCTTTCTTCAACTCGCTTTCTTGTGACCTGGCCGCAACACCGCAGGATGGCTTCAGGCCCTAATCTGGTTCCGGCACGGCATGCTGAGCCTTTGGTTTATTCCTCTTCCCTGTGGGAAATGAGAGTTAAATTTGCCCGTCCAGACACCTCCAGCTAGTCTCTCATTGGTTCTCCCTATTCCTGTTCATCTTCCGCAGAAATTGCAAACTGGGCCAAACAGGAGGTTAAAGGCACTCACTCTCCAAGTGAGGAGAGTGTTAGTAAAGCGTCTGGAATGTTGCACCCGAGTACCAGGGAACGAAAAGTGAGACACATTTGAACACGGTTCTCGATCACACGGTGGATCATACTCTGGGTTCCACATGCATGTTTTAGCTGAAGGAAGAATCCCGTAAACCTGGAGAGTTGAGACCCATGGAATGGGTACCATGCAATATGACTTCAAAGGGTCTGCATTTGCTCACCGAACCTCACCAATCTTATGAGCCCCAAGTGTCCAGCCTTATGTGTCACCCAGCTCTGGGTGTAGATATGGTAAATGCAGGTTGCCTCAGAAGCCTTGAATGAATTACTTAAGTATTGCTCTCTATTTCACTGTCATTGTGTTTTGTTTAAGAAATTTATTTTTAATATGGGATTTAGCTGATTTTCACTGCTTTAATGCCGCTGTACACACTCTTGATTCTCTTACAGAGATATATAAATCCATAGCTTTTATGATTCTTACTAGGCAGGTATATTCCTAGGCGTTGAATATGGGGTGTTGAGTCCATTTCGTTGAGCAAGGAGTAGCTCTTGTCTATTCCATATTTGGCTTATAGAACTTTATCTGTGCTCATTTCAATCTCTGGTTTTATGCAGCACCCCAACTCACCTTTCCCCTTAAGCAAGCATAAGTTGGTTTTCTAAATTTGAGACCCTGTTCTGTTTTGGAATTCAGTTCCTGTGTAGCCAAGTTTACATTCCGTGTATTAGTGATATCTTATGATGTTTCTTTCTCTGTGTGACTTATTTCAGTTAGATTCATCGTACTTAATCCACTCATTATGCTGCTACGGGCCTGATGACATAGATTTCATTGCTGAGTGATATTGCATTGTACATAAGTACCACAACTTCTTTATCCATTTTTCACTTTCTGCGATATTGAACTTGTACCGTATATGAGGTTCTTGTAAACAGAGCCATCCCAAACTTTGGGGTGGCTGTGTCTTTTTGATTTTAATTTCCCTAAACTATAGGACCATAAGTGGAAGTGCCCTAGGCTCTGTTGCTTTGTTTTTTAGATGTTTCAGGAAACACCATACACTTCTCCAGAGTGGCTGTTGGCAATTTACATCCCGCCCATCAGCAGAAGAAGGCTCCCAGTTCTCCATGGCCTGTCGTGCCTTTATGGATTTTACACTTTTTTCAGATGGCCCTTTTGACCAGGGGAAAGTGAGACTTCATTGTAGTGCAGATTTCCTTTGCAAGCTTGCTTGGTTGGCCAAAAAGTGTGTATGCGTTTTTTCCTGACTATATTCAGGAAAAAACACATACGCCCTTTTTGGCCAAGTGCATCACTGTCGAGGTTCTGACTCTCTTCATATGTTTTAAATGCAATTCCAGTGTACCTCCTGAAATCGGTTTCCTGCAATTCTGCCTTGCTTTCAATGCTTCTTCATAGCCTTACCTCAATATATTTTTTGAAAATAGTTGGCCTTTATAACTCTGCAGGTTTTTGAATTGCAGTGGCCCTTAGCTCCATTTTTCAGCTCTTATTTTTGTGATCTTGCCCCATAACCACAGGATTCCTTGAAGCTCTATTCTTCTTCTGGGGCACCTTGCTGTGCCTTTGGTTAATTCTTCTTACTGATGTGAAATTAGAGTGACATGTGCCCATTGAAACCACTACAGCTAGTTTCTCACTGGTTCCCCCTATTCCCATTCATCCTCCGCACTAACTGCAGACTGTGCGATACCAGAACTTAAAGGCATTGACTCTCCATGTGGGGATGTTGTTAGTAAAGTGGCTGGAATGTCGATCCGGAGCCCCAGGAGAGGAAAAATGAGGTGTGTTTTAGAAACCTTTCCCGATCATATAGTATACCAGTCGCTGGGTTTCCCAAGCATGGTTTAGCTGGAGGAAGATTCCCTTCAACCTGGAGTGTTGGGACCCTTGGAATGAGTAGCATGAAGTATTGCATTAAACTTTCGGCAGTTGCTCACCAAAGCTCACCAATCCTCTCAGCCCCAAGTGTCCAGCCTTATGTCTTATCCAGCTGTGGGTTTATATGTGGTCAATCCAGGTTGCATTACAGCCCCTGAGCGAATTTTGTAAGAATTTTTCTCTCTTTCATTGTTTCAGCGTTTTGTTTTTAAAATTTATTTCTATAATGGGGTTTAGCTCATTTTCACTGCTGTGTTTGTGCCGCTCTGCACACACTTGATTCCCTTATGGAGATATATCAATACATGGGTTTTAAGATTCTTATTACTCAGATATATTTCTCTGCGGTGTATAGGGTGTGTTGAGGCCAGTTCATTGAGCAAGGTGTAGATCTTGTCTAATACCTATTTGGTTTATTGAACGGTATCTGTGCTAATTTCAAACTCTGGTTTTATGCATCACCCCACCTCTCCTTTCCCCTTAAGCTGACATAAGTGTGTTTTCTAAATGTGAGACACTGTTCTGTTCTGTAATTCATTTCTTGTGCAGCCATATTTACCCTCCCTCTATAAGTGATATCTTATGATATGTTTCTTTTTCTGTTTGACTTATTTCAAGTAGTATTATCGGACCTAAATCCACTCTTTATCCTTCTACTAGCCTTATTACATTGATTTCATGGTGAAGAGATATTCCATTGTACATAAGTACCACATCTTCTTTATCCATTGTTCTTTTTCCTGGGATATTTAAGGTGTACTGAAGTTGAGGTTCTTGTAAACAGAGTAGCCCTAAACTGTGGTGTGCTTGTGTCTTGTTGATTTTTATACTTCCCTAGATATACTCCCATGATTGGAAGTGTCCTATGCTCTGTAGCTCTGTTTTTTAGATGATTTAGGAACCACCATACACTTCTCCAGAGTGGCTCTTGGCAGGTCACACACTGCCCATCAGCGTATAAAGGCTCCCTGTTCTCCATGGCCTGTCCTGCATTTCTGGTTTTTACAATTTTTTAGGATGGCCCTTTTGACCGGTGGGAAGTGAGACTTCTTTGTTGTGCACATTTGCATTGCTTGCTTGCTTCGTTGCCCATAAAGTGCGTATGCGTTTTTTCCTGGATATAATCAGGAAAAAACGCATACGCCCTTTTGGGCCAACTGCATCATTGTCGAAATTCTGCCGCTTTTCATGTGCGTGAAAGACGAGTCCAATCTATCTCTTGAAATCTGTTTCTTGCAATTCTGTCTTGCATTCAGATCCTCTTCTTTGCCTTACCTCAACATATTTTTGGACGTTAGTTTTCATTTATAACTCTGCAGGTTTGTGAATTGCAGTGACCCTGAGCTCCATTTTTTAAGTTGCTCTTTTGTGAGCTGGCCTCAAACCCGCAGGATTGCTTCAGGCCCTATTTTGGCTCCGGCGAGGCAGGCTGAGCCTTTCTTTAATTCTTATTCTTAATGGGAAATTAGAGTGATATGTGCCCGTCCAAACCCCTACAACTATTCTCTCATTGGTTCCCCCTCTTCCCGTTCATCCTCCTCACAATTTGCAAAATGTGTGAAACAGAATTTGAAATGTGCTGATTCTCCACGTGGGGAGATTCTAAGTAACGTGGCTGGAATGGTGAACAGGAGCACCAGGAGAGGATAAATGAGGTGCATTTTAGACACATCTCCCGATCACATGGTGTACAGTCCTCTGGGTTTTCCATGCATGTTTTAGCTGTAGGAAGATCCCTTGAACCTGCAGATTTGGGACCCATTGAATGGGTACCAGGTAGTATTACTTTAAAGGGTGTGCATTTCCTCACCCAACCTCACATTTCTCTTAGCGCAAACAGTTTCCAGCCTTATGTCTCATCCTGCTGTGGGTCTAGATGTGTTCAATCCATGTTGCATCACCGTCCCTGAGGAAAAGTTGTAAGAGGTTTTCTCTGTCTCTCTGTCGTTTATTTTTTTCAATTTATTACTATATTGGTTACAGCTGATTTTCAAAGCTCTGTTTCTTGCTGCTGTACATCCACTTGATTCACGTACAGAGAGACATCAATAAATTCTTTTTCAGATTCTTACCAGTCGTATATATTCTTTTCCGGTGACTTGAGTGTGCTGAGTGCAGTTCTTTTAGCTACCGTGTAGGCCTTGTTGATTATCAGTTTGGTATTTGGAATGGTATCTTTGCTAATTTCAACCTCCTGGATGATGCCTCACCCCTCCCCACCTTTCCCGTTTAGCAGCCTTATGCGTGTTTTCTACATATTTGACTATGTTTTTGTTTTGTAATTTATTTCATGTGTAGCCATTTTGGATTCCACCTTTAAGTGATATCTTATGATATGTGTCTTTTTCTTTTTGAATTCTGTCACTTAGAATGATCATACGTAACTCCTCTGGAGTTGTTACAACTGGCCATATTTCATTGATTTCCAGGCTGAATAATATTCCACTCTACCTAAGTACCACATCTCTATCCATTTTTTCCCTCCAGAGACATTTAAGTTATATCCTAGTCGAGGATCTTTTAAACAGAGAGGGGGTAAACATTGGGGTGCCTGTGTCCTCTCGATTTTTGTTTTTCCCAAGATATACGCCCATGAGTGCAAGTGCCCTATGCTCTGTAGCTCATTTTTTAGATGCTTTAGTAAACACAATACACTTCTCCAGAATGGCCGTTGGCAATATACATTTCCACTATAAGTCTCACAGGGCTCCCTCTTCTCCTTGCCCTGTCCTGCATTTCTGTTGTTTACGCTTTATGAGGATGGCTCTTCTGACTGATGCGAAGTGATATCTTTTGTAGTATTGACTTCCAGTGCCCACCTGTTTGGTTGGCTAAAAAAGTGTATGCCCTTTTCTTGAATATATACAGAAAAAAACGCATACACCCTTTTTGGCCAACTGCAATGTTGGCAATGTTCAGCTCCTTTTCTTGTGCTTAATGGCGAGTCCTTTCTACCTCCTCAAATCCCTTTCCTGCCATTCTCCCTTGCTTACAAGTCCTTTTCTCTGACTTTCCTCAAGACATTTTTCAGTGATGGATATTTTCAACTCTGCAGTTTTGTGAATTTTACTGCCCCTGAGTTCCATTGTTCAACTTGTGTTTATGGGAACTGGCCACAAAGCAGCGGGATTTCCTCAAGCCCTATACTGTTTCCATGGGCAACCCTAGCCTTTGGTCAATTCGTCTTCCTGATTGGAAATTAGAGTGACATGTGCCTGTCTGAACACCTAGGACTTGTCTCTCTTTGTTCCTCATCCTTCCGCTTCATCCTCTGGACAAATTCCAAACTGTACGCAACAGGATGTTGACAGTGCTGACATCTCCAAGTGGGGAGACTGTTAGTAAAGACGCTGGAGGGGTGAACCCGAGCACCAGGAGATGAGGAGATGAGATGCCTTTTCCAAACTCTTCCCGATCAGACGGTATACCATCCTCTGGGTGTGACAGACATGTTTTAGCAGTAGGAAGAGTCCCATTCATGTAAGGAGAACACCAGGGCTTTTTCAAAATCAGTGTCTCCCCGAAACCCAAACTGGGGAAGTTTTTAAGCTACGGCTACACATATGTTCATTAAGGGCCTTGGGAAGTAGGCAGAGTCCAAACTTTAGATGATTGAAGTCTTCAGGGTCAGAAGCACTCACCACCAGCTTCCCTTAGGCTACACTTTAACTGTCATTGATAGATGATGTCAATAAAAATATCTATTCTTTTACAGATTATTTCCCTTTATAGGTTATTGCAAAATGTTGAGTGTAGTTCCCTGTGCTATACAGTAGTTCCTTGTTGATGATCTATTTTATACATAGCAGTGTGTATGTGTTAATTCCAAACTGTTAATTTATCCCTCCTCCCACCTTTCCCCTTTGGTAATAATAAATTATAAGATTTTATACTTCTCAGAAATGGGGGAGCTGAAAGAGAGGTATCATTTTCAATGGAAAAGCATTTAAAACAAGATTGAAGGTTTAACCAAGATTATTAGATGTACATCCTTGGAAAGAAATCACTTCGTTTCTCTAATATTGACCTGACAAATAAGACAAACCTTTTCACTGAACTTGCTTATAAAAAGTGATGGAAATATCAAATGGAAGTGTTAAAAACATCTTATTTTACCCGAGCCTTATACACTGTTCTATGTTAACTACAGTTTGGCTCACACATCTGTTCATTGAGGTTACAATAGTCTCAATTTCTGTTACTGATCCTCCAGAGTGGACCCCAACGAGTGTCCCCCTGCCCAGTGTCATTGGGGCCAACAGATCGAGACTGAGTTTGGTTCACAAGCAAAGGAAACTTTATATTTTGCTCAGAGAATGGAGAGGTGAGAGCATGCACTACCCCGTGGGCTGTGGGCTGGGCTGCTGTGTAGAGATCCTGTCAGAGTCAGTGGGAGGGAGGGAGGCGGCGGAGCTCTCGAGGGCCGGGTTGGCTGTAGCTCAGGCTCTATATCGTGGAGTCTGCACTGGGCCCCAGGAGCTGAGGTGTCGACCCAGCCATTCTGCACTAGGAAATCTGGTCTGAAGTGCCGGGTGTGGAACCTCTGCATGCGGGACCCTAGGAGCACGTGAAATTAGACAAAGCACAAAGGATAAAAAAGGTTAGACTTGACTTTATTGCCCAGATTCTATTTTTATCTCCCAGGGATTTTTAATGGGCTTTGCTGGGGACAAACCCCTCCTCTGCCTTTTGTCCCGTTCCTCATTCTTGGAGTGCTGAGGGTGCAGACCCTTCTTCTGTAACTGCTGAGTGCTGAGTTGGGAGCCCTCATACCCTGGGGCGAGGGTCAGAGCTTCTCCCCAGCAGCCTCCCGGTGACGTTGATTGTCCCCAGGACCCCTGTCTCCCTGCTCGTCCGCCTGAGCACCAGCATTGGAAGTGTTATAGATTCTAATGACCTTTAAGGGTCCAGGAAAGAGATGTGCAGAGACGCTGTGGGGGCCGGTTTCACCCCGCCCCACATTTGTTCGGCCACCTTAGGCTGACCGTTTCTGCCAGCCTAGATGCTCTGACCAGTAGTCTGCGCTTTCTTCAATTAGGCCCCTGAATTAACGTACAAACAGCACCAGGTGTCAGAGCCCTGCCCGCTCAACTCCCAGACAGTCCAGGGTCAGTGGTGATCAAGGACCATGATGGCCACTGAGTCAACAGCCTTTTGAAGTAAACAGGAGTCCAGCCGGTCTTATTGGCCACCATCATCACGGTGTCTGTAGGCTTTTCTATGGTGACAGTGTGGTATACTGTTCCCCCGCCAAGATTATTAGCTCCCCTCTGGGTGCAGTAAGTCCTGCAAGCAGTAGTCTACTCTTTTGGGACACACTCTTGTTGTTTTATGAGAGAAACTCCAGGTCAAGTGATGTTCACACGAGTCGTCATGGTGCCCTGTTGCCCCCGGTTATCTCTCTGGATGTTGGAGTTGGAGGGCCTCCTCACTCGAGGTCGGTGTGCCCACGGAGCGAACCCTGCAACTTCAGGGCATGGTTGGTGGTTAGGATCACCACGTGGGGTCCTTTTCCCTTAGGAGGGAGGTGGCCTTTTGGGCTGCTGATTTCCAGGTTTTTAGATACCGCCAGTATCTTGGCCAGATGTGGCAGTGGGCCAAGCCCCTTAGTGACCGTAGTTTATCCTACCTGGATGGCATTCTTGCATTGTTCCATTTCAAGTGGTCCCAGTTTTTGCACTAATTCTCCAATGGTGATTCACCTTTCACCGGGAATGTAAAGGTCAAAGGGTTTAGCTAAATTAGGGAGTTCCAGGGCAAGGGTCTGAATTGACTGCTCTTTCCATTCTTGAAAAGCCACTTCTAGATTCTATTCTAAAGGATCATCATCTTTTCCTTTCAGTGTTTCATATAGAGGCCCAGCTAGTAGACTGTAGTTAAGGATCCAGAAGCAGCAAACCCTGGCCTCCCCAGGCTGTCTTCTTGTTTTAGAAAGGGGTAAGGCTGAAAACGGTTTCTTCCCTTTCCTGGGATGGGCTTCTCCGACCTTCTGTGAGAATGAAGCCCAGGCAGGTCACTGCAGTCTGTGATATTTGAGCTTTTTCTTGGACAACTTCTATCCTTTATTGGCTTGGTAGTTCAGAGGCCTCCTTAGTAGGGCTGGCGATCAGAATGTCGTCTGCATATTGAAGGAGGGTTTCCTTTTCCAGAGGCAGAACTTTTAGGTCTTTAGCTAAGCTTTCCCCAAAGATGGTGTGGGAATTTTTGCACCCTTGGGGCCAGACGGCCCGGAAGTATTGTTTTAGTTGTATGTTGAGTCCTGCCACTCACAAGCCAAAATTTCTTGTGACTCTGGGACTAATGGAATACAAAAGAAGGCATCATTGAAGACTAATACAGAATACCATGTCCTGGTGGTTGGTAGAATGACCAGCAGGGTGTAGGAATTAGGAGCAACTGGAGGTATATCCTTGGTGGCTTCACTGACTGTCCTGACATCCTTTACCAGGTCCCCAGCAGCCCATGGGGCTCTCGTGGTCAGACCAATCGCAGAATATGGAGCTCACCTGGGCAGGTACCCCACCCCCACCCCAGCCCACGGAGCTCTCGTGGTCAGACCCCTCCCAGGATACAGAGCTACCCTTGCAGGTACCGTGGCAGGGCTGGGCACACAGGAACCGTGCACATAGCCCTCATTGCAGAGCACCCCCAGCTCACCTGTCGCTCAGAGCTGACACAGAGCACCTCAGAGCAGGACTTGAACTAACAAACAGCAGCTGCGACAGGTCTGTGACCCTGGGCATCACTCCGTGAGGCCTCCCTCCACCTGGTCTTCCAGAGACTTCCACTGCACCCGGGGCACCAGGCCTCTGTCTCCAACCACCACCCACCCCTCCTCTCCCTGACTCCTGGGTTCCTCTCATTAGGAGAGGGTTTTCTTGAAGTTGTCTCCCACTCATGGGCCAGATAAAATGATTAGAAAACAAGCCAAAGCTGCAGCCTCTTGTCTATCCTGACTCTCAGGAGCCCACACCTGTTCCTTGGACCTGGCCGGTTCAGCAAGTTCCATTTTCTGCAACTGTGAGCCCCTGAGGGGTGATGATTGGCTGACCTGGGCAGCCTTACCGTGCCGGCCAGCCCTCCCCAGGTGTGCCTGGGTTGAGATCAATATAAATACCACTCCAGGCAGCAAGAGCCCTTGCAGCCATGCCTGACACCATTTTCTCTGCCCTGTCAGCAGTCTCGGGGCTGGGCTGGTGGGAGGGAGTGAGAGGCCACGGCTTTGTGGGTGGCCCAGTGTGAGTGGGGCTCTGCTGGACTTTCTGCAGCAGTTGCCAGGCTGCCACCTGCTAAAGAAGAGGATGTGTCACCCATACCTGCTGCTGGAATTTCTCCCTGGGCAGAGGTGAGGAAGGAAAAAAGCAGTGGGGGCAGGGACAGGACGGGTATCTCAGGCAGGGAAATGGAAATCTTCCAGAAGAGCACCCAGGGCCAGGACCATCCTGGCTGGCCTGCAGGCACCAAGTCGGCCGGCATGCTGTCACTCATGTGGCTCTATGGCCCTTCCTCTAGGCTTTCAAGTCCTTGTATATATTCAGGTGTTTTACCTGGGACGGGTGGGAATAGTTCAGCAGCAACTGACCTGGGGCTCAGCTCACGTTTACTCACAGATGCCTCGGCATGGTGCCCCAGCTTTGCAATGAGGACGCTTGTTGCGTGGGGGCTGCTGGCTGAATGGGAGACGATTCCCCACCACTGACCAACTTCAGAATTGTTTACAACTGGAGCAAGTGCCCTGATACTCTTTTCCTCTGTGTAACTGGTGGGTTCTGTGTTTTTTTTCTCTTTTTCATTTTTGGTTCAAGGTAGATTTTATTCCTCTTTTTTGTATTTACAGATATAAGCATGGAAATAATTTATTCATATGAATACATGTATGTGCAGGGAATAGTTGTTTTTTCTGTTTTATTTTTAAAATTTTATTTCTTTTTAATTTTGAATTTTATTTTATATTTTTATACAGCAGGTTCTTATTGGTTATCTATTTTATACATATAAATGTATACATGCCAATCCCAGTCTCTCAACTCCTCCCACCACCACACCTCCAACAGCTTTCCCCCCTTGTTGTCCATACGTTTGTTGTCTACATCTGTTGCTCTATTTATGCCTTGCAAAATGGTTAATCTGTACAGTTTTTCTAGGTTCCACATATATGCATGAATATACAAGATTTGTTTTTCTCTTTCTGACTTACTTCACTCTGTATGACAGTCTCTAGATCCATCGACGTCTCTACAAATGACCCAATTTCATTCCTTTTCATGGCTTAGTAATATTCCATTTTATATATGTACCACGGCTTTATGCAGTCGTCTGTCTGTGGGCATTTAGGTTGCTTCCATTACCTCGATATTGTAAATAGTGATGCAATGAACATTGCGGTGAATGACTCTTTTTGATTTATGGTTTTGTCTGGGTATATGTCCAGTACTGGGATTGCTGTATCATATGGTAATTCTATTGTTAGTTTCTGAAGAAATTCCATATTGTTCTAGATAATGACTGTATCAATTTATATTCCCAACAATAGTGGAAGAGGGTTCCTTTTCTCCACACCCTTTCCAGCATTTTTTGTTTGTAGATTTTCTATGATGCCTATTCTACCAGGTGTGAGGTGATACCTCATTGTTGAATCCATTTCGTTGAGCAAGGGGTAGGGCTTGTCTATTACATATTTGGATTATGGAACGGTATCTGTGATAATTTCAAACTCTGCTTTTATGCAGCACCCCAACTCACCTTCCCCCTTAAGCAGGCTTAAGGTGGTTTTCTAAACTTGAGACCATGTTCTGTTTTGTAATTCAGTTCATGTGTAGCCAAGTTCACATTCCGTGTATTAGTGATACCTTATGATGTTTCTTTTTCTGTGTGACTTATTTCACTTAGAATCATCGTGCCTCAATCCACTCATTATGCTGCTACGGGCCTGGTGACATAGATTTCATTGCTGAGTGGTATTCTGTTGTACATAAGTACCGCAACTTCTTTATCCATTATTTGCTCTCTGGGATATTTAACTTGTGCCGCAGAAGAGATTCCTGTAAAAAGAGCCGTCCCAAATTTTGGGGTGGCTGTGTCTTTTTGATTTTAATTTCCCTAAGCTATAGAACCATAAGTGGAAGTGCCCTAGGCTCTGTTGCTTTGTTTTTTAGATGTTTCAGGAAACACCATACACTTCTCCCGAGTGTCTGTTGGCAATTTACATCCCGCCCATCAGCCTAACAAGGCTCCCAGTTCTCCATGGCCTGTCCTGCCTTTCTGGATTTTACACTTTTTTCAGATGGCCCTTTTGACCGGGGGGAAGTGAGACTTCATTGTAGTGCAGATTTCCTTTGCAAGCTTGCTTGGTTGGCCAAAAAGGGCGTATGCGTTTTTTCCTGAATATATTCAGGAAAAAACGCATACGCCCTTTTTGGCCAAGTGCATCATTGTGGACGTTCTGCCTCTTTTCCTATGCTTTCAATGCAATTCCAGTCTTCTTCCTTAAATCGGTTTCCTGCAATTCTGCCCCGCTTTCAAATCCTCTTGGCAGCCTTACTTCAGTATATTTTTGGACGATAGCTGTCATTTATAACTCTGCAGGTTTGTGAATTACAGTGCCCCTGAGCTCCTTTCTTCAACTCGCTTTCTTGTGAGCTGGCCGCAACACCACAGGATGGCTTCAGGCCCTAGTCTGGTTCCGGCACGGCACGCTGAGCCTTTGGTTAATTCCTCTTCCTGGTGGGAAATGAGAGATAAATTTGCCCGTCCAGACACCTCTAGCTGGTCTCTCATTGGTTCTCGCTATTCCTGTTCATCTTCCGCAGAAATTGCAAACTGGGCCAAACAGGACGTTAAAGGGACTGACTCTCCAAGCCGGGAGAGTGTTAGTAAAGCATCTGGAATGTTGCACCCGAGTACCAGGGTACGAAAACTGAGACATATTTGAACACGTCTCGCGATCACATGGTTGATCATACTCTAGGTTCCACATGCATGTTTTAGCTGAAGGAAGAATACCTTAAACCTGGGTAGTTGAAACCTGTGGAATGGGTACCATGCAATATGACTACAAAGGGTCTTCATTTGCTCACCGAACCTCTCCAGTCCTATCACTGCTGCGTTTATGCCCTTGTACACATGCTTGATTCACTTTCGGAGACATAGCAATCCATAGGTTTTAAGATATTTACTAGTCAGGTACATTCTTAGGCATTTAATGTGCGGTGTTGAGTCCATTTCGTTGAGCAAGGAGTAGCTCTTGTCTATTCCATATTTGGCTTAAGGAACTTTATCTGTGCTCATTTCAGTCTCTGGTTTTATGCATTACCCCAACTCACCTTTCCCCTTAAGCAAGCATAAGTTGGTTTTCTAAATTTGAGACCCTGTTCTGTTCTGTAATTCAGTTCCAGTGTAGCCAAGTTTACATTCCGTGTATTACTGATATCTTATGATGTTTCTTTTTCTGTGTGACTTATTTCAGTTAGAATCATCATACCTGAATCCACTCATTGTGCTGCTAAGGGCCTGATGACATAGATTTCATTGCTGAGTGATATTGCTTTGTAAGTAAATACCACAACTTCTTTATCCATTTTTCACTTTCTGCGATGTTGAACTTGTACTGTAAACGAGGTTCTTGTAAACAGAGCCGTTCCAAAATTTGGGGTGGCTGTGTCTTTTTAATTTTAATTTCCCTAAGCTATAGGACCATAAGTGGAAGTGCCCTAGGCTCTGTTGCTTTGTTTTTTAGATGTTTCAGGAAACACCATACACTTCTCCCGAGTGTCTGTTGGCAATTTACATCTCGCCCATCAGCATAACAAGGCTCCCAGTTCTCCATGGCCTGTCCTGCCTTTCTGGATTTTACACTTTTTTCAGATGGCCCTTTTGACCTGGGGGAAGTGAGACTTCATTGTAGTGCAGATTTCCTTTGCAAGCTTGCTTGGTTGGCCAAAAAGGGCGTATGCGTTTTTTCCTGAATATATTCAGGAAAAAACGCATACGCCCTTTTTGGCCAAGTGCATCATTGTGGACGTTCTGCCTCTTTTCCTATGCTTTCAATGCAATTCCAGTCTACCTCCTGAAATCGGTTTCCTGCACTTCTGCCCTGCTTTCAAGTCCTCTTGGCAGCCTTACTTCAGTATATTTTTGGACGATAGCTGTCATTTATAACTCTGCAGGTTTGTGAATTACAGTGGCCCTGAGCTCCTTTCTTCAACTCGTTTTCTTGTGAGCTGGCCGCAACACCGCAGGATGGCTTCAGGCCCTAATCTGGTTCTGGCACGGCACGCTCAGCCTTTGGTTATTTACTCTTCCTGGTGGGAAATGAGAGTTAAATTTGCCCGTCCAGACACCTCCAGCTATTCTCTCATTGGTTCTCGCTATTCCTGTTTATCTTCCGCAGAAATTGCAAACTGGGCCAAACAGGAGGTTAAAGGCGCTGACTCTCCAAGTGGGGAGAGTGTTAGTAAAGCATCTGGTATGTTGCACCCGAGTACCAGGGGAGGAAAACTGAGACATATTTGAACACGTCTCCCGTTCACACGGTTGATCATACTCTGGGTTCCACATGCATGTTTTAGCTGAAGGAAGAATACATTAAACCTGGGTACTTGAAACCCGCGGAATGGGTACCATAAAATATGACTTCAAAGGGTCTTCATTTGCTCACCGAACCTCTCCAATCCTATCACTGCTGCGTTTATGCCCCTGTAAACATGCTTGATTCTCTTTTGGAGACATAGCAATCCATAGGTTTTAAGATACTTACTAGTCAGGTACATTCTTAGGCGTTTAATATGCGGTGTTGAGTCCATTTCGTTGAGCAAGGAGTAGCTCTTGTCTATTCCATATTTGGCTTAAGGAACTTTATCTGTGCTCATTTCAATCTCTGGTTTTATGCAGCACCCCAACTCACCTTTCCCCTTAAGCAAGCATAAGTTGGTTTTCTAAATTTGAGACCCTGTTCTGTTTTGGAATTCAGTTCCTGTGTAGCCAAGTTTACATTCCGTGTATTAGTGATATCTAATGATGTTTCTTTTTCTGTGTGACTTATTTCAGTTAGAATCATCGTACCTGAATCCACTCATTATGCTGCTACGGGCCTGATGACATAGATTTCATTGCTGAGTGATACTGCGTTGTACGTAAGTATCACATGTTCTTTATCCATTTTTCACTTTCTGTGATATTGAACTTGTATGGTAAACGAGGTTCTTGTAAACAGAGGCGTCCCAAACTTTGGGGTGGCTGTGTCTTTTTGATTTTAATTTCCCTAAGCTATAGGACCATAAGTGGAAGTGCCCTAGGCTCTGTTGCTTTGTTTTTTAGATGTTTCAGGAAACACCATACACTTCTCCCGAGTGTCTGTTGGCAATTTACATCCCGCCCATCAGCATAACAAGGCTCCCAGTTCTCCATGGCCTGTCCTGCCTTTCTGGATTTTACACTTTTTTCAGATGGCCCTTTTGACCTGGGGGAAGTGAGACTTCATTGTAGTGCAGATTTCCTTTGCAGGTTTGTTTGCTTGGCCAAAATGGGCGTATGCGTTTTTTCCTGAATATATTCAAGAAAAAACGCATACGCCCTTTTTGGCCAAGTGCATCATTGTGGACGTTCTGCCTCTTTTCCTATGCTTTCAGTGCAATTCCAGTCTACCTCCTGAAATCGGTTTCCTGCAATTCTGCCCTGCTTTCAAGTCCTCTTGGCAGCCTTACTTCAGTATATTTTTGGACGATAGCTGTCATTTATAACTCTGCAGGTTTGTGAATTACAGTGCCCCTGAGCTCCTTTCTTCAACTCGCTTTCTTTTGAGCTGGCCGCAACACCACAGGATGGCTTCAGGCCCTAATCTGGTTCCGGCACGGCACGCTGAGCCTTTGGTTATTTCCTGTTCCTGTTGGGAAATGAGAGTTAAATTTGCCCATCCAGACACCTCCAGCTAGTCTCTCATTGGTTCTCGCTATTCCTGTTCATCTTCCGCAGAAATTGCAAACTGGGCCAAACAGGAGGTTAAAGGCGCTGACTCTCCAAGTGGGGAGAGTGTTAGTAAAGCATCTGGTATGTTGCACCCGAGTACCAGGGGAGGAAAACTGAGACATATTTGAACATGTCTCCCGTTCACACGGTTGATCATACTCTGGGTTCCACATGCATGTTTTAGCTGAAGGAAGAATACATTAAACCTGGGTAGTTGAAACCCGTGGAATGGGTACCATACAATATGACTTCAAAGGGTCTTCATTTGCTCACCGAACCTCTCCAATCCTATCACTGCTGCGTTTATGCCCCTGTACACATGCTTGATTCTCTTTTGGAGACATAGCAATCCATAGGTTTTAAGATACTTACTAGTCAGGTACATTCTTAGGCGTTTAATATGGGGTTTTGAGTCCATTTCGTTGAGCAAGGAGTAGCTCTTGTCTATTCCATATTTGGCTTAAGGAACTTTATCTGTGCTCATTTCAATCTCTGGTTTTATGCAGAACCCCAACTCACCTTTCCCCTTAAGCAAGCATAAGTTGGTTTTCTAAATTTGAGACCCTGTTCTGTTTTGGAATTCAGTTCCTGTGTAACCAAGTTTACATTCCGTGTATTAGTGATATCTTATGATGTTTCTTTTTCTGTGTGACTTATTTCAGTTAGAATCATCGTACCTGAATCCACTCATTATGCTGCTATGGGCCTGATGACATAGATTTCATTGGTGAGTGATACTGCATTGTACGTAAGTACCACAAGTTCTTTATCCATTTTTCACTTGCTGTGATATTGAACTTGTATGGTAAACGAGGTTCTTGTAAACAGAGGCGTCCCAAACATTGGGGTGGCTGTGTCTTTTTTATTTTAATTTCCCTAAACTATAGGACCATAAGTGGAAGTGCCCTAGGCTCTGTTGCTTTGTTTTTTAGATGTTTCAGGAAACACCATACACTTCTCCCGAGTGTCTGTTGGCAATTTACATCCCGCCCATCAGCATAACAAGGCTCCCAGTTCTCCATGGCCTGTCCTGCCTTTCTGGATTTTACACTTTTTTCAGATGGCCCGTTTGACCGGGGGGAAGTGAGACTTCATTGTAGTGCAGATTTCCTTTGCAAGCTTGCTTGTTTGGCCAAAAAGGGCGTATGCGTTTTTTCCTGAATATATTCAGGAAAAAACGCATACGCCCTTTTTGGCCAAGTGCATCATTGTGGACGTTCTGCCTCTTTTCCTATGCTTTCAATGCAATTCCAGTCTACCTCCTGAAATCGGTTTCGTGCAATTCTGCACCGCTTTCAAGTCCTCTTGGCAGCCTTACTTCAGTATATTTTTGGACGATAGCTGTCATTTATAACTCTGCAGGTTTGTGAATTACAGTGCCCCTGAGCTCCTTTCTTCAACTCGCTTTCTTGTGAGCTGGCCGCAACACCTCAGGATGGCTACAGGCCCTAATCTGGTTCCGGCACGGCACGCTGAGCCTTTGGTTAATTCCTCTTCCTGGTGGGAAATGAGAATTAAATTTGCCCGTCCAGACACCTCCAGCTAGTCTCTCATTGGTTCTCCCTATTCCTGTTCATCTTCCGCAGAAATTGCAAACTGGACCATACAGGAGGTTAAAGGCACTGACTCTCCAAGAGGGGAGAGTGTTAGTAAAGCGTCTGGAATGTTGCACCCGAGTACCAGGGGAGGAAAACTGAGACATATTTGAACACGTCTCCCGTTCACACGGTTGATCATACTCTGGGTTCCACATGCATGTTTTAGCTGAAGGAAGAATACATTAAACCTGGGTAGTTGAAACCCGTGGAATGGGTACCATACAATATGACTTCAAAGGGTCTTCATTTGCTCACCGAACCTCTCCAATCCTATCACTGCTGCGTTTATGCCCCTGTACACATGCTTGATTCTCTTTTGGAGACATAGCAATCCATAGGTTTTAAGATACTTACTAGTCAGGTGCATTCTTAGGCGTTTAATATGGGGTGTTGAGTCCATTTCGTTGAGCAAGGAGTAGCTCTTGTCTATTCCATATTTGGCTTAAGGAACTTTATCTGTGCTCATTTCAATCTCTGGTTTTATGCAGCACCCCAACTCACCTTTCCCCTTAAGCAAGCATAAGTTGGTTTTCTAAATTTGAGACCCTGTTCTGTTTTGGAATTCAGTTCCTGTGTAACCAAGTTTACATTCCGTGTATTAGTGATATCTTATGATGTTTCCTTTTCTGTGTGACTTATTTCAGTTAGGATCATCGTACCTGAATCCACTCATTGTGCTGCTAAGGGCCTGATGACATAGATTTCATTGCTGAGTGATATTGCTTTGTAAGTAAATACCACAACTTCTTTATCCATTTTTCACTTTCTGCGGTGTTGAACTTGTACTGTAAACGAGGTTCTTGTAAACAGAGGCGTCCCAAACTTTGGGGTGGCTGTGTCTTTTTGATTTTAATTTCCCTAAGCTATAGGACCATAAGTGGAAGTGCCCTAGGCTCTGTTGCTTTGTTTTTTAGATGTTTCAGGAAACACCATACACTTCTCCCGAGTGTCTGTTGGCAGTTTACATCCCGCCCATCAGCATAACAAGGCTCCCAGTTCTCCATGGCCTGTCCTGCCTTTCTGGATTTTACACTTTTTTCAGATGGCCCGTTTGACCGGGGGGAAGTGAGACTTCATTGTAGTGCAGATTTCCTTTGCAAGCTTGCTTGGTTGGCCAAAAAGGGCGTATGCCTTTTTTCCTGAATATATTCAGGAAAAAACGCATATGCACTTTTTGGCCAAGTGCATCATTGTGGACGTTCTGCCTCTTTTCCTATGCTATCAATGCAATTCCAGTCTACCTCCTGAAATCGGTTTCCTGCAATTCTGCCCGGCTTTCAAGTCCTCTTGGCAGCCTTACTTCAGTATATTTTTGGACGATAGCTGTCATTTATAACTCTGCAGGTTTGTGAATTACAGTGCCCCTGAGCTCCTTTCTTCAACTCGCTTTCTTGTGAGCTGGCCGCAACACTGCAGGATGGCTTCAGGCCCTAATCTGGTTCCGGCACGGCACGCTGAGCCTTTGGTTATTTCCTCTTCCTGGTGGGAAATGAGAGTTAAATTTGCCCGTCCAGACACCTCCAGCTAGTCTCTCATTGGTTCTCGCTATTCCTGTTCATCTTCCGCAGAAATTGCAAACTGGGCCAAACAGGAGGTTAAAGGCGCTGACTCTCCAAGTGGGGAGAGTGTTAGTAAAGCGTCTGGAATGTTGCACCCGAGTACCAGGGGAGGAAAACTGAGACATATTTGAACACGTCTCCCGTTCACACGGTTGATCATACTCTGGGTTCCACATGCATGTTTTAGCTCAAGGAAGAATACCTTAAACCTGGAGAGTTGAGACCCGTGTAATGGGTACCATGCAATATGACTTCAAAGGGTCTTCATTTGCTCACCGAACCTCTCCAATCCTATCACTGCTGCGTTTATGCCCCTGTACACACGCTTGATTCTCTTTTGGAGACATAGCAATCCATAGGTTTTAAGATACTTACTAGTCAGGTACATTCTTAGGCGTTTAATATGGGGTGTTGAGTCCATTTCGTTGAGTAAGGAGTAGCTCTTGTCTATTCCATATTTGGCTTAAGAAACTTTATCTGTGCTCATTTCAATCTCTGGTTTTATGCAGCACCCCAACTCACCTTTCCCCTTAAGCAAGCATAAGTTTGTTTTCTAAATTTGAGACCCTGTTCTGTTTTGGAATTCAGTTCCTGTGTAGCCAAGTTTACAATCCGTGTATTAGTGATATCTTATGATGTTTCTTTTTCTGTGTGACTTATTTCAGTTAGAATCATCGTACCTGAATCCATTCATTGTGCTGCTACGGGCCTGATGACATAGATTTTATTGTTGAGTCATACTGTATTGTACGTAAGTACCACAAGTTCTTTATCCATTTTTCACTTTCTGTGATATTGAACTTGTACTGTAAATGAGGTTCTTGTAAACAGAGGCGTCCCAAACATTGGGGTGGCTGTGTCTTTTTGATTTTAATTTCCCTAAGCTATAGGACCATAAGTGGAAGTGCCCTAGGCTCTGTTGCTTTGTTTTTTAGATGTTTCAGGAAACACCATACACTTCTCCCCAGTGTCTGTTGGCAATTTACATCCCGCCCATCAGCATAACAAGGCTCCCAGTTCTCCATGGCCTGTCCAGCCTTTCTGGATTTTACACATTTTTCAGATGGCCCGTTTGACCGTGGGGAAGTGAGACTTCATTGTAGTGCAGATTTCCTTTGCAAGCTTGCTTGGTTGGCCAAAAAGGGCGTATGCGTTTTTTCCTGAATATATTCAGGAAAAAATGCATACGCCCTTTTTGGCCAAGTGCGTCATTGTGGACGCTCTGCCTCTTTTCCTATGCTTTCAATGCAATTCCAGTCTACCTCCTGAAATCGGTTTCCTGCAATTCTGCCCCGCTTTCAAGTCCTCTTGGCAGCCTTACTTCAGTATATTTTTGGATGATAGCTGTCATTTATAACTCTGCAAGTTTGTGAATTAGAGTGCCCCTGAGCTCCTTTCTTCAACTCGCTTTCTTTTGAGCTGGCCGCAACACCACAGGATGGCTTCAGGCCCTAGACTGGTTCCGGCACGGCACGCTGAGCCTTTGGTTAATTCCTCTTCCTGGTGGGAAATGAGAGATAAATTTGCCCGTCCAGACACCTCCAGCTAGTCTCTCATTGGTTCTCGCTATTCCTGTTCATCTTCCGCAGAAATTGCAAACTGGGCCAAACAGGAGGTTAAAGGGACTGACTCTCCAAGTCGGGAGAGTGTTAGTAAAGCGTCTGGAATGTTGCACCCGAGTACCAGGGTAGGAAAACTGAGACATATTTGAACACGTCTCGCGATCACATGGTTGATCATACTCTAGGTTCCACATGCATGTTTTAGCTGAAGGAAGAATACCTTAAACCTGGGTAGTTGAAACCTGTGGAATGGGTACCATGCAATATGACTTCAAAGGGTCTTCATTTGCTCACCGAACCTCTCCAATCCTATCACTGCTGCGTTTATGCCCCTGTACACATGCTTGATTCCTTTCGGAGACATAGCAATCCATAGGTTTTAAGATATTTACTAGTCAGGTACATTCTTAGGCATTTAATGTGCGGTGTTGAGTCCATTTCGTTGAGCAAGGAGTAGCTCTTGTCTATTCCATATTTGGCTTAAGGAACTTTATCTGTGCTCATTTCAGTCTCTGGTTTTATGCAGCACCCCAACTCACCTTTACCCTTAAGCAAGCATAAGTTGGTTTTCTAAATTTGAGACCCTGTTCTGTTCTGTAATTCAGTTTGTGTGTAGCCAAGATTACATTCCGTGTATTACTGATATCTTATGATGTCTCTTTTTCTGTGTGACTTATTTCAGTTAGAATCATCATACCTGAATCCACTCATTGTGCTGCTAAGGGCCTGATGACATAGATTTCATTGCTGAGTGATATTGCTTTGTAAGTAAATACCACAACTTCTTTATCCATTTTTCACTTTCTGCGATGTTGAACTTGTACTGTAAACGAGGTTCTTGTAAACAGAGCCGTTCCAAACTTTGGGGTGGCTGTGTCTTTTTGATTTTAATTTCCCTAAGCTATAGGACCATAAGTGGAAGTGCCCTAGGCTCTGTTGCTTTGTTTTTTAGATGTTTCAGGAAACACCATACACTTCTCCCGAGTGTCTGTTGATAATTTACATCCCGCCCATCAGCATAACAAGGCTCCCAGTTCTCCATGGCCTGTCCTGCCTTTCTGGATTTTGCACTTTTTTCAGATGGCCCTTTTGACCGGGGGGAAGTGAGACTTCATTGTAGTGCAGATTTCCTTTGCAAGCTTGCTTGGTTGGCCAAAAAGGGCGTGTGCGTTTTTTCCTGAATATATTCAGGAAAAAATGCATACGCCCTTTTTGGCCAAGTGCGTCATTGTGGACGCTCTGCCTCTTTTCCTATGCTTTCAATGCAATTCCAGTCTACCTCCTGAAATCGGTTTCCTGCAATTCTGCCCCGCTTTCAAGTCCTCTTGGCAGCCTTACTTCAGTATATTTTTGGATGATAGCTGTCATTTATAACTCTGCAAGTTTGTGAATTAGAGTGCCCCTGAGCTCCTTTCTTCAACTCGCTTTCTTTTGAGCTGGCCGCAACACCACAGGATGGCTTCAGGCCCTAGACTGGTTCCGGCACGGCACGCTGAGCCTTTGGTTAATTCCTCTTCCTGGTGGGAAATGAGAGATAAATTTGCCCGTCCAGACACCTCCAGCTAGTCTCTCATTGGTTCTCGCTATTCCTGTTCATCTTCCGCAGAAATTGCAAACTGGGCCAAACAGGAGGTTAAAGGGACTGACTCTCCAAGTCGGGAGAGTGTTAGTAAAGCGTCTGGAATGTTGCACCCGAGTACCAGGGTAGGAAAACTGAGACATATTTGAACACGTCTCGCGATCACATGGTTGATCATACTCTAGGTTCCACATGCATGTTTTAGCTGAAGGAAGAATACCTTAAACCTGGGTAGTTGAAACCTGTGGAATGGGTACCATGCAATATGACTTCAAAGGGTCTTCATTTGCTCACCGAACCTCTCCAATCCTATCACTGCTGCGTTTATGCCCCTGTACACATGCTTGATTCCTTTCGGAGACATAGCAATCCATAGGTTTTAAGATATTTACTAGTCAGTACATTCTTAGGCATTTAATGTGCGGTGTTGAGTCCATTTCGTTGAGCAAGGAGTAGCTCTTGTCTATTCCATATTTGGCTTAAGGAACTTTATCTGTGCTCATTTCAGTCTCTGGTTTTATGCAGCACCCCAACTCACCTTTACCCTTAAGCAAGCATAAGTTGGTTTTCTAAATTTGAGACCCTGTTCTGTTCTGTAATTCAGTTTGTGTGTAGCCAAGATTACATTCCGTGTATTACTGATATCTTATGATGTCTCTTTTTCTGTGTGACTTATTTCAGTTAGAATCATCATACCTGAATCCACTCATTGTGCTGCTAAGGGCCTGATGACATAGATTTCATTGCTGAGTGATATTGCTTTGTAAGTAAATACCACAACTTCTTTATCCATTTTTCACTTTCTGCGATGTTGAACTTGTACTGTAAACGAGGTTCTTGTAAACAGAGCCGTTCCAAACTTTGGGGTGGCTGTGTCTTTTTGATTTTAATTTCCCTAAGCTATAGGACCATAAGTGGAAGTGCCCTAGGCTCTGTTGCTTTGTTTTTTAGATGTTTCAGGAAACACCATACACTTCTCCCGAGTGTCTGTTGATAATTTACATCCCGCCCATCAGCATAACAAGGCTCCCAGTTCTCCATGGCCTGTCCTGCCTTTCTGGATTTTGCACTTTTTTCAGATGGCCCTTTTGACCGGGGGGAAGTGAGACTTCATTGTAGTGCAGATTTCCTTTGCAAGCTTGCTTGGTTGGCCAAAAAGGGCGTATGCGTTTTTTCCTGAATATATTCAGGAAAAAACGCATACGCACTTTTTGTCCAAGTGCATCATTGTGGACGTTCTGCCTCTTTTCCTATGCTTTCAATGCAATTCCAGTCTACCTCCTGAAATCGGTTTCCTGCAATTCTGCCCCGCTTTCAAGTCCTCTTGGCAGCCTTACTTCAGTATATTTTTGGACGATAGCTGTCATTTATAACTCTGCAGGTTTGTGAATTACAGTGCCCCTGAGCTCCTTTCTTCAACTCGCTTTCTTGTGAGCTGGCCGCAACACCGCAGGATGGCTTCAGGCCCTAATCTGGTTCCGGCACGGCACGCTGAGCCTTTGGTTAATTCCTCTTCCTGGTGGGAAATGAGAGTTAAATTTGCCCGTCCAGACACCTCCAGCTAGTCTCTCATTGGTTCTCCCTATTCCTGTTCATCTTCCGCAGAAATTGCAAACTGGACCAAACAGGAGGTTAAAGGCGCTGACTCTCCAAGTGGGGAGAGTGTTAGTAAATCGTCTGGAGTGTTGCACCCGAGTACCAGGGGAGGAAAACTGAGACATATTTGAACATGTCTCCCGTTCACACGGTTGATCATACTCTGGGTTCCACATGCATGTTTTAGCTGAAGGAAGAATACCTTAAACCTGGAGAGTTGAGACCCGTGTAATGGGTACCATGCAATATGACTTCAAAGGGTCTTCATTTGCTCACCGAACCTCTCCAATCCTATCACTGCTGCTTTTATGCCCCTGTACACACGCTTGATTCTCTTTCGGAGACATAGCAATCCATAGGTTTTAAGATACTTACTAGTCAGGTACATTCTTAGGCGTTTAATATGGGGTGTTGAGTCCATTTCGTTGAGCAAGGAGTAGCTCTTGTCTATTCCATATTTGGCTTAAGGAACTTTATCTGTGCTCATTTCAATCTCTGGTTTTATGCAGCACCCCAAGTCACCTTTCCCCTTAAGCAAGCATAAGTTGGTTTTCTAAATTTGAGACCCTGTTCTGTTTTGGAATTCAGTTCCTGTGTAGCCAAGTTTACATTCCGTGTATTAGTGATATCTTATGATGTTTCTTTTTCTGTGTGACTTATTTCAGTTAGAATCATCGTACCTGAATCCAGTCATTATGCTTCTACGCGCCTGATGACATACATTTCATTGCTGAGTCATACTGCATTGTACGTAAGTACCACAAGTTCTTTATCCATTTTTCACTTGCTGTGATATTGAACTTGTACGGTAAATGAGGTTCTTGTAAACAGAGGCGTCCCAAACTTTGGGGTGGCTGTGTCTTTTTGATTTTAATTTCCCTAAGCTATAGGACCATAAGTGGAAGTGCCCTAGGCTCTGTTGCTTTGTTTTTTAGATGTTTCAGGAAACACCATACACTTCTCCCGAGTGTCTGTTGGCAATTTACATCCCGCCCATCAGCATAACAAGGCTCCCAGTTCTCCATGGCCTGTCCTGCCTTTCTGGATTTTACACTTTTTTCAGATGGCCCTTTTGACCGGGGGGAAGTGAGACTTCATTGTAGTGCAGATTTCCTTTGCAAGCTTGCTTGGTTGGCCAAAAAGGGCGTATGCGTTTTTTCCTGAATATATTCAGGAAAAAACGCATACGCCTTTTATGGCCAAGTGCATCATTGTGGACGTTCTGCCTCTTTTCCTATGCTTTCAATGCAATTCCAGTCTACCTCCTGAAATCGGTTTCCTGCAATTCTGCCCCGCTTTCAAGTCCTCTTGGCAGCCTTACTTCAGTATATTTTTGGACGATAGCTGTCATTTATAACTCTGCAGGTTTGTGAATTACAGTGCCCCTGAGCTCCTTTCTTCAACTCGCTTTCTTGTGAGCTGGCCGCAACACCGCAGGATGGCTTCAGGCCCTAATCTGGTTCCGGCACGGCACGGTGAGCCTTTCGTTAATTCCTCTTCCTGGTGGGAAATGAGAGTTAAATTTGCCCGTCCAGACACCTCCAGCTAGTCTCTCATTGGTTCTCGCTATTCCTGTTCATCTTCCGCAGAAATTGCAAACTGAGCCAAACAGGAGATTAAAGGGACTGACTCTCTAAGTCGGGAGAGTGTTAGTAAAGCGTCTGGAATGTTGCACCCGAGTACCAGGGTACGAAAACTGAGACATATTTGAACACGTCTCGCAATCACACGGTTGATCATACTCTAGGTTCCACATGCATGTTTTAGCTGAAGGAAGAATACCTTAAACCTGGGTAGTTGAAACCTGTGGAATGGGTACCATGCAATATGACTTCAAAGGGTCTTCATTTGCTCACCGAACCTCTCCAATCCTATCACTGCTGCGTTTATGCCCCTGTACACATGCTTGATTCTCTTTCGGAGACATAGCAATCCATAGGTTTTAAGATATTTACTAGTCAGGTACATTCTTAGGCATTTCATGTGCGGTGTTGAGTCCATTTCGTTGAGCAAGGAGTAGCTCTTGTCTATTCCATATTTGGCTTAAGGAACTTTATCTGTGCTCATTTCAGTCTCTGGTTTTATGCAGCACCCCAACTCACCTTTCCCCTTAAGCAAGCATAAGTTGGTTTTCTAAATTTGAGACCCTGTTCTGTTCTGTAATTCAGTTCCTGTGTAGCCAAGTTTACATTCCGTGTATTACTGATATCTTATGATGTTTCTTTTTCTGTGTGACTTATTTCAGTTAGAATCATCATACCTGAATCCACTCATTGTGCTGCTAAGGGCCTGATGACATAGATTTCATTGCTGAGTGATATTGCTTTGTAAGTAAATACCACAACTTCTTTATCCATTTTTCACTTTCTGCGATATTGAACTTGTACTGTAAACGAGGTTCTTGTAAACAGAGCCGTTCCAAACTTTGGGGTGGCTGTGTCTTTTTGATTTTAATTTCCCTAAGCTATAGGACCATAAGTGGAAGTGCCCTAGGCTCTGTTGCTTTGTTTTTTAGATGTTTCAGGAAACACCATACACTTCTCCCGAGTGTCTGTTGGCAATTTACATCCCGCCTATCAGCATAACAAGGCTCCCAGTTCTCCATGGCCTGTCCTGCCTTTCTGGATTTTACACTTTTTTCAGATGGCCCTTTTGACCGGGGGGAAGTGAGACTTCATTGTAGTGCAGATTTCCTTTGCAAGCTTGCTTGGTTGGCCAAAAAGGGCGTATGCGTTTTTTCCTGAATATATTCAGGAAAAAACCCATACGCCCTTTTTGGCCAAGTGCATCATTGTGGACGTTCTGCCTCTTTTCCTATGCTTTCAATGCAATTCCAGTCTACCTCCTGAAATCGGTTTCCTGCAATTCTGCCCCGCTTTCAAGTCCTCTTGGCAGCCTTACTTCAGTATATTTTTGGACGATAGCTGTCATTTATAACTCTGCAGGTTTGTGAATTACAGTGCCCCTGAGCTCCTTTCTTCAACTCGCTTTCTTGTGAGCTGGCCGCAACACCGCAGGATGGCTTCAGTCCCTAATCTGGTTCCGGCACGGCACGCTGAGCCTTTGGTTATTTCCTCTTCCTGGTGGGAAATGAGAGTTAAATTTGCCCGTCCAGACACCTCCAGCTAGTCTCTCATTGGTTCTCGCTATTCCTGTTCATCTTCCGCAGAAATTGCAAACTGGGCCAAACAGGAAGTTAAAGGCGCTGACTCTCCAAGTGGGGAGAGTGTTAGTAAAGCGTCTGGAATGTTGCACCCGAGTACCAGGGGAGGAAAACTGAGACATATTTGAACACGTCTCGCAATCACACGGTTGATTATACTCTGGGTTCCACATGCATGTTTTAGCTGAAGGAAGAATACCTTAAACCTGGAGAGTTGAGACCCGTGTAATGGGTACCATGCAATATGACTTCAAAGGGTCTTCATTTGCTCACCGAACCTCTCCAATCCTATCACTGCTGCATTTATGCCCCTGTACACACGCTTGATTCTCTTTCGGAGACATAGCAATCCATAGGTTTTAAGATACTTACTAGTCAGGTAAATTCTTAGGCCTTTAATATGGGGTGTTGAGTCCATTTCGTTGAGCAAGGAGTAGCTCTTGTCTATTCCATATTTGGCTTAAGGAACTTTATCTGTGCTCATTTCAATCTCTGGTTTTATGCAGCACCCCAACTCACCTTTACCCTTAAGCAAGCATAAGTTGGTTTTCTAAATTTGAGACCCTGTTCTGTTTTGGAATTCAGTTCCTGTGTAACCAAGTTTACATTCCGTGTATTAGTGATATCTTATGATGTTTCTTTTTCTGTGTGACTTATTTCAGTTAGAATCATCGTACCTGAATCCACTCATTGTGCTGCTACGGGCCTGATGACATAGATTTTATTGCTGAGTCATACTGCATTGTACGTAAGTACCACAAGTTCTTTATCCATTTTGAACTTTTTGTGATATTGAACTTGTAGGGTAAACGAGGTTCTTGTAAACAGAGCCGTTCCAAACTTTGGGGTGGCTGTGTCTTTTTGATTTTAATTTCCCTAAGCTATAGGACCATAATTGGAAGTGCCCTAGGCTCTGTTGCTTTGTTTTTTAGATGTTTCAGGAAACACCATACACTTCTCCCGAGTATCTGTTGGCAATTTACATCCCGCCCATCAGCATAACAAGGCTCCGAATTCTCCATGGCCTGTCCTGCCTTTCTGGATTTTACACTTTTTTCAGATGGCCCTTTTGACCGGGGGGAAGTGAGACTTCACTGTAGTGCAGATTTCCTTTGCAAGCTTGCTTGGTTGGCCAAAAAGGGCGTATGCGTTTTTTCCTGAATATATTCAGGAAAATACGCATACGCCCTTTTTGGCCAAGTGCATCATTGTGGACGTTCTGCCTCTTTTCCTATGCTTTCAATGCAATTCCAGTCTACCTCCTGAAATCGGTTTCCTGCAATTCTGCCCCGCTTTAAAGTCCTCTTGGCAGCCTTACTTCAGTATATTTTTGGACGATAGCTGTCATTTATAACTCTGCAGGTTTGTGAATTACAGGGCCCCTGAGCTCCTTTCTTCAACTCGCTTTCTTGTGAGATGGCCGCAACACCGCAGGATGGCTTCAGGCCCTAATCTGGTTCCGGCACGGCACGCTGAGCCTTTGGTTAATTCCTCTTCCTGGTCGGAAATGAGAGTTAAATTTGCCCGTCCAGACACCTCCAGCTAGTCTCTCATTTTTTCTCCCTATTCCTGTTCATCTTCCGCAGAAATTGCAAACTGGGCCAAACAGGAGGTTAAAGGGACTGACTCTCCAAGTGGGGAGAGTGTTAGTAAAGCGTCTGGAATGTTGCACCCGAGTACCAGGGGAGGAAAACTGAGACATATTTGAACACGTCTCCCGTTCACACGGTTGATCATACTCAGGGTTCCACATGCATGTTTTAGCTGAAGGAAGAATACCTTAAACCTGGAGAGTTGAGACCCGTGTAATGGGTACCATGCAATATGACTTGAAAGGGTCTTCATTTGCTCACCGAACCTCTCCAATCCTATCACTGCTGCATTTATGCCCCTGTACACATGCTTGATTCTCTTTCGGAGACATAGCAATCCATAGGTTTTAAGATACTTACTAGTCAGGTACATTCTTAGGCGTTTAATATGGGGTGTTGAGTCCATTTCGTTGAGCAAGGAGTAGCTCTTGTCTATTCCATATTTGCCTTAGGGAACTTTATCTGGGCTCATTTCAATCTCTGGTTTTATGCAGCACCCCAACTCACCTTTCCCCTTAAGCAAGCATAAGTTGGTTTTCTAAATTTGAGACCCTGTTCTGTTCTGGAATTCAGTTCCTGTGTAGCCAAGTTTACATTCCGTGTATTAGTGATATCTTATGATGTTTCTTTTTCTGTGTGACTTATTTCAGTTAGAATCATCATACCTGAATCCACTCATTGTGCTGCTAAGGGCCTGATGACATAGATTTCATTGCTGAGTGATATTGCTTTGTAAGTAAATACCACAACTTCTTTATCCATTTTTCACTTTCTGCGATGTTGAACTTGTACTGTAAATGAGGTTCTTGTAAACAGAGGCGTCCCAAACTTTGGGGTGGCTGTGTCTTTTTGATTTTAATTTCCCTAAGCTATAGGACCATAAGTGGAAGTGCCCTAGGCTCTGTTGCTTTGTTTTTTAGATGTTTCAGGAAACACCATACACTTCTCCCGAGTGTCTGTTGGCAATTTACATCCCGCCCATCAGCATAAGGCTCCCAGTTCTCCATGGCCTGTCCTGCCTTTCTGGATTTTACACTTTTTTCAGATGGCCCTTTTGACCGGGGGGAAGTGAGACTTCATTGTAGTGCAGATTTCCTTTGCAAGCTTGCTTGGTTGGCCAAAAAGGGCGTATGCGATTTTTCCTGAATATATTCAGGAAAAAACGCATACGCCCTTTTTGGCCAAGTGCATCATTGTGGACGTTCTGCCTCTTTTCCTATGCTTTCAATGCAATTCCAGTCTACCTCCTGAAATCGGTTTCCTGCAATTCTGCCCCGCTTTCAAGTCCTCTTGGCAGCCTTACTTCAGTATATTTTTGGACGATAGCTGTCATTTATAACTCTGCAGATTTGTGAATTACAATGCCCCTGAGCTCCTTTCTTCAACTCGCTTTCTTTTGAGCTGGCCGCAACACCGCAGGATGGCTTCAGGCCCTAATCTGGTTCCGGCACGGCACGCTGAGCCTTTGGTTATTTCCTCTTCCTGGTGGGAAATGAGAGTTAAATTTGCCCGTCCAGACACCTCCAGCTAGTCTCTCATTGGTTCTCCCTATTCCTGTTCATCTTCCGCAGAAATTGCAAACTGGGCCAAACAGGAGCTTAAAGGCGCTGACTCTCCAAGTGGGGAGAGAGTTAGTAAAGCGTCTGGAATGTTGCACCCGAGTACCAGGGGAGGAAAACTGAGACATATTTGAACACGTCTCCCGTTCACATGGTTGATCATACTCTGGGTTCCACATGCATGTTTTAGCTGAAGGAAGAATACCTTAAACCTGGAGAGTTGAGACCCGTGTAATGGGTACCATGCAATATGACTTCAAAGGGTCTTCATTTGCTCACCGAACCTCTCCAATCCTATCACTGCTGCGTTTATGCCCCTGTACACATGCTTGATTCTCTTTTGGAGACATAACAATCCATAGGTTTTAAGATACTTACTATTCAGGTACATTCTTAAGCGTTTAATATGGGGTGTTGAGTCCATTTCGTTGAGCAAGGAGTAGCTCTTGTCTATTCCATATTTGGCTTAAGGAACTTTATCTGTGCTCATTTCAATCTCTGATTTTATGCAGCACCCCAACTCACCTTTCCCCTTAAGCAAGCATAAGTTGGTTTTCTAAATTTGAGACTCTGTTCTGTTTTGGAATTCAGTTCCTGTGTAGCCAAGGTTACATTCCGTGTATTAGTGATATCTTATGATGTTTCTTTTTCTGTGTGACTTATTTCAGTTAGAATCATCGTACCTGAATCCACTCATTATGCTGCTATGGGCCTGATGACATAGATTTCATTGCTGAGTGATACTGCATTGTACGTAAGTACCACAAGTTCTTTATCCATTTTTCACTTTCTGTGATATTGAACTTGTACGGTAAATGAGGTTCTTGTAAACGGAGGCGTCCCAAACTTTGGGGTGCCTGTGTCTTTTTGATTTTAATTTCCCTAAGCTATAGGACCATAAGTGGAAGTGCCCTAGGCTCTGTTGCTTTGTTTTTTAGATGTTTCAGGAAACACCATACACTTCTCCCGAGTGTCTGTTGGCAATTTACATCCCGCCCATCAGCATATCAAGGCTCCCAGTTCTCCATGGCCTGTCCTGCCTTTCTGGATTTTACACTTTTTTCAGATGGCCCTTTTGACCGGGGGGATGTGAGACTTCATTGTAGTGCAGATTTCCTTTGCAAGCTTGCTTGGTTGGCCAAAAAGTGCGTATGCGTTTTTTCCTGAATATATTCAGGAAAAAACGCATACGCCCTTTTTGGCCAAGTGCATCATTGTGGACGCTCTGCCTCTTTTCCTATGCTTTCAATGCAATTCCAGTCTACCTCCTGAAATCGGTTTCCTGCACTTCTGCCCCGCTTTCAAGTCCTCTTGGCAGCCTTACTTCAGTATATTTTTGGACGATAGCTGTCATTTATAACTCTGCAGGTTTGTGAATTACAGTGGCCCTGAGCTCCTTTCTTCAACTCGTTTTCTTGTGAGCTGGCCGCAACACCGCAGGATGGCTTCAGGCCCTAATCTGGTTCTGGCACGGCACGCTCAGCCTTTGGTTATTTACTCTTCCTGGTGGGAAATGAGAGTTAAATTTGCCCGTCCAGACACCTCCAGCTAGTCTCTCATTGGTTCTCGCTATTCCTGTTTATCTTCCGCAGAAATTGCAAACTGGGCCAAACAGGAGGTTAAAGGCGCTGACTCTCCAAGTGGGGAGAGTGTTAGTAAAGCATCTGGTATGTTGCACCCGAGTACCAGGGGAGGAAAACTGAGACATATTTGAACACGTCTCCCGTTCACACGGTTGATCATACTCTGGGTTCCACATGCATGTTTTAGCTGAAGGAAGAATTCATTAAACCTGGGTAGTTGAAACCCGCGGAATGGGTACCATAAAATATGACTTCAAAGGGTCTTCATTTGCTCACCGAACCTCTCCAATCCTATCACTGCTGCGTTTATGCCCCTGTAAACATGCTTGATTCTCTTTTGGAGACATAGCAATCCATAGGTTTTAAGATACTTACTTGTCAGGTACATTCTTAGGCGTTTAATATGCGGTGTTGAGTCCATTTCGTTGAGCAAGGAGTAGCTCTTGTCTATTCCATATTTGGCTTAAGGAACTTTATCTGTGCTCATTTCAATCTCTGGTTTTATGCAGCACCCCAACTCACCTTTCCCCTTAAGCAAGCATAAGTTGGTTTTCTAAATTTGAGACCCTGTTCTGTTTTGGAATTCAGTTCCTGTGTAGCCAAGTTTACATTCCGTGTATTAGTGATATCTAATGATGTTTCCTTTTCTGTGTGACTTATTTCAGTTAGAATCATCGTACCTGAATCCACTCATTATGCTGCTACGGGCCTGATGACATAGATTTCATTGCTGAGTGATACTGCATTGTACGTAAGTACCACATGTTCTTTATCCATTTTTCACTTTCTGTGATATTGAACTTGTATGGTAAACGAGGTTCTTGTAAACAGAGGCGTCCCAAACTTTGGGGTGGCTGTGTCTTTTTGATTTTAATTTCCCTAAGCTATAGAACCATAAGTGGAAGTGCCCTAGGCTCTGTTGCTTTGTTTTTTAGATGTTTCAGGAAACACCATACACTTCTCCCGAGTGTCTGTTGGCAATTTACATCCCGCCCATCAGCATAACAAGGCTCCCAGTTCTCCATGGCCTGTCCTGCCTTTCTGGATTTTACACTTTTTTCAGATGGCCCTTTTGACCTGGGGGAAGTGAGACTTCATTGTAGTGCAGATTTCCTTTGCAGGTTTGTTTGCTTGGCCAAAATGGGCGTATGCGTTTTTTCCTGAATATATTCAGGAAAATACGCATACGCCCTTTTTGGCCAAGTGCATCATTGTGGACGTTCTGCCTCTTTTCCTATGCTTTCAATGCAATTCCAGTCTACCTCCTGAAATCGGTTTCCTGCAATTCTGCCCTGCTTTCAAATCCTCTTGGCAGCCTTACCTCAGTATATTTTTGGACGATAGCTGTCATTTATAACTCTGCAGGTTTGTGAATTACAGTGCCCCTGAGCTCCTTTCTTCAACTCGCTTTCTTTTGAGCTGGCCGCAACACCGCAGGATGGCTTCAGGCCCTAATCTGGTTCCGGCACGGCACGCTGAGCCTTTGGTTATTTCCTCTTCCTGTTGGGAAATGAGAGTTAAATTTGCCCATCCAGACACCTCCAGCTAGTCTCTCATTTGTTCTCGCTATTCCTGTTCATCTTCCGCAGAAATTGCAAACTGGGCCAAACAGGACGTTAAAGGCGCTGACTCTCCAAGTGGGGAGAGTGTTAGTAAAGCGTCTGGAATGTTGCACCCGAGTACCAGGGTAGGAAACCTGAGTCATATTTGAACACGTCTCCCGTTCACACGGTTGATCATACTCTGGGTTCCACATGCATGTTTTAGCTGAAGGAAGAATACCTTAAACCTGGGTAGTTGAAACCCGTGGAATGGGTACCATGCAATATGACTTCAAAGGGTCTTCATTTGCTCACCGAACCTCTCCAATCCTATCACTGCTGCGTTTATGCCCCTCTACACACGCTTGATTCTCTTTCGGAGAAATAGCAATCCATAGGTTTTAAGATACTTACTAGTCAGGTACATTCTTAGGCGTTTAATATGCGGTGTTGAGTCCATTTCGTTGAGCAAGGAGTAGCTCTTGTCTATTCCATATTTGGCTTAAGGAACTTTATCTGTGCTCATTTCAATCTCTGGTTTTATGCAGCACCCCAACTCACCTTTCCCCGTAAGAAAGCATAAGTTTGTTTTCTAAATTTGAGACCCTGTTCTGTTTTGGAATTCAGTTCCTGTGTAGCCAAGTTTACATTCCGTGTATTAGTGATATCTTTTGATGTTTCTTTTTCTGTGTGACTTATTTCAGTCAGAATCATCGTACCTGAATCCACTCATTATGCTGCTACGGGCCTGATGACATAGATTTCATTGCTGAGTGATACTGCATTGTACGTAAGTACCACAAGTTCTTTATCCATTTTTCACTTTCTGTGATATTGAACTTGTACGGTAAACAAGGTTCTTGTAAACAGAGGCGTCCCAATCTTTGGGGTGGCTGTGTCTTTTTGATTTTAATTTCCCTAAGCTATAGGACCATAAGTGGAAGTGCCCTAGGCTCTGTTGCTTTGATTTTTAGATGTTTCAGGAAACACCATACACTTCTCCCGAGTGTCTGTTGGCAATTTACATCCCGCCCATCAGCATAACAAGGCTCCCAGTTCTCCATGGCCTGTCCTGCCTTTCTGGATTTTACACTTTTTTCAGATGGCCCTTTTGACCGGGGGGAAGTGAGTCTTCATTGTAGTGCAGATTTCCTTTGCAAGCTTGCTTGGTTGGCCAAAAAGGGCGTATGCGTTTTTTCCTGAATATATTCAGGAAAAAACGCATACGCCCTTTTTGGCCAAGTGCATCATTGTGGACGTTCTGCCTCTTTTCCTATGCTTTCAATGCAATTCCAGTCTACCTCCTGAAATCGGTTTCCTGCACTTCTGCCCCGCTTTCAAGTCCTCTTGGCAGCCTTACTTCAGTATATTTTTGGACGATAGCTGTCATTTATAACTCTGCAGGTTTGTGAATTACAGTGCCCCTGAGCTCCTTTCTTCAACTCGTTTATTTGTGAGCTGGCCGCAACACCGCAGGATGGCTTCAGGCCCTAATCTGGTTCTGGCACGGCACGCTCAGCCTTTGGTTATTTACTCTTCCTGGTGGGAAATGAGAGTTAAATTTGCCCGTCCAGACACCTCCAGCTAGTCTCTCATTGGTTCTCGCTATTCCTGTTTATCTTCCGCAGAAATTGCAAACTGGGCCAAACAGGAGGTTAAAGGCGCTGACTCTCCAAGTGGGGAGAGTATTAGTAAAGCATCTGGTATGTTGCACCCGAGTACCAGGGGAGGAAAACTGAGACATATTTGAACATTTCTCCCGTTCACACGGTTGATCATACTCTGGGTTCCACATGCATGTTTTAGCTGAAGGAAGAATACATTATACCTGGGTAGTTGAAACCCGTGGAATGGGTACCATACAATATGACTTCAAAGGGTCTTCATTTGCTCACCGAACCTCTCCAATCCTATCACTGCTGCGTTTATGCCCCTGTACACATGCTTGATTCTCTTTTGGAGACATAGCAATCCATAGGTTTTAAGATACTTACTAGTCAGGTACATTCTTAGGCGTTTAATATGGGGTGTTGAGTCCATTTCGTTGAGCAAGGAGTAGCTCTTGTCTATTCCATATTTGGCTTAAGGAACTTTATCTGTGCTCATTTCAATCTCTGGTTTTATGCAGCACCCCAACTCACCTTTCCCCTTAAGCAAGCATAAGTTAGTTTTCTAAATTTGAGACCCTGTTCTATTTTGGAATTCAGTTCCTGTGTAGCCAAGTTTACATTCCGTGTATTAGTGATATCTTATGATGTTTCTTTTTCTGCGTGACTTATTTCAGTTAGAATCATCGTACCTGAATCCACTCATTATGCTGCTACGGGCCTGATGACATAGATTTCATTGCTGAGTGATACTGCATTGTACGTAAGTACCACAAGTTCTTTATCCATTTTTCACTTGCTGTGATATTGAACTTGTATGGTAAACGAGGTTCTTGTAAACAGAGGCGTCCCAAACATTGGGGTGGCTGTGTCTTTTTGATTTTAATTTCCCTAAGCTATAGGACCATAAGTGGAAGTGCCCTAGGCTCTGTTGCTTTGTTTTTTAGATGTTTCAGGAAACACCATACACTTCTCCCGAGTGTCTGTTGGCAATTTACATCCCGCCCATCAGCATAACAAGGCTCCCAGTTCTCCATGGCCTGTCCTGCCTTTCTGGATTTTACACTTTTTTCAGATGGCCCGTTTGACCGGGGGGAAGTGAGACTTCATTGTAGTGCAGATTTCCTTTGCAAGCTTGCTTGGTTGGCAAAAAAGGGCGTATGCGTTTTTTCCTGAATATATTCAGGAAAAAACGCATACGCCCTTTTTGGCCAAGTGCATCATTGTGGACGTTCTGCCTCTTTTCCTATGCTTTCAATGCAATTCCTGTCTACCTCCTGAAATCGGTTTCCTGCACTTCTGCCCCGCTTTCAAGTCCTCTTGGCAGCCTTACTGCAGTATATTTTTGGACGATAGCTGTCATTTATAACTCTGCAGGTTTGTGAATTACAGTGCCCCTGAGCTCCTTTCTTCAACTCGCTTTCTTTTGAGCTGGCCGCAACACCGCAGGATGGCTTCAGGCCCTAATCTGGTTCTGGCACGGCACGCTCAGCCTTTGGTTATTTACTCTTCCTGGTGGGAAATGAGAGTTAAATTTGCCCGTCCAGACACCTCCAGCTAGTCTCTCATTGGTTCTCGCTATTCCTGTTTATCTTCCGCAGAAATTGCAAACTGGGCCAAACAGGAGGTTAAAGGCGCTGACTCTCCAAGTGGGGAGAGTGTTAGTAAAGCATCTGGTATGTTGCACCCGAGTACCAGGGGAGGAAAACTGAGACATATTTGAACACGTCTCCCGTTCACACGGTTGATGATACTCTGGGTTCCACATGCATGTTTTAGCTGAAGGAAGAATACATTAAACCTGGGTAGTTGAAACCCGTGGAATGGGTACCATACAATATGACTTCAAAGGGTCTTCATTTGCTCACCGAACCTCTCCAATCCTATCACTGCTGCGTTTATGCCCCTGTACACATGCTTGATTCTCTTTTGGAGACATAGCAATCCATAGGTTTTAAGATACTTACTAGTCAGGTACATTCTTAGGCGTTTAATATGGGGTGTTGAGTCCATTTCGTTGAGCAAGGAGTAGCTCTTGTCTATTCCATATTTGGCTTAAGGAACTTTATCTGTGCTCATTTCAATCTCTGGTTTTATGCAGCACCCCAACTCACCTTTCCCCTTAAGCAAGCATAAGTTGGTTTTCTAAATTTGAGACCCTGTTCTGTTTTGGAATTCAGTTCCTGTGTAACCAAGTTTACATTCCGTGTATTAGTGATATCTTATGATGTTTCCTTTTCTGTGTGACTTATTTCAGTTAGGATCATCGTACCTGAATCCACTCATTGTGCTGCTAAGGGCCTGATGACATAGATTTCATTGCTGAGTGATATTGCTTTGTAAGTAAATACCACAACTTCTTTATCCATTTTTCACTTTCTGCGGTGTTGAACTTGTACTGTAAACGAGGTTCTTGTAAACAGAGGCGTCCCAAACTTTGGGGTGGCTGTGTCTTTTTGATTTTAATTTCCCTAAGCTATAGGACCATAAGTGGAAGTGCCCTAGGCTCTGTTGCTTTGTTTTTTAGATGTTTCAGGAAACACCATACACTTCTCCCGAGTGTCTGTTGGCAATTTACATCCCGCCCATCAGCATAACAAGGCTCCCAGTTCTCCATGGCCTGTCCTGCCTTTCTGGATTTTACACTTTTTTCAGATGGCCCTTTTGACCTGGGGGAAGTGAGACTTAATTGTAGTGCAGGTTTCCTTTGCAAGCTTGCTTGGTTGGCCAAAAAGGGCGTATGCGTTTTTTCCTGAATATATTCAGGAAAAAACGCATACGCCCTTTTTGTCCAAGTGCATCATTGTGGACGTTCTGCCTCTTTTCCTATGCTTTCAATGCAATTCCAGTCTACCTCCTGAAATCGATTTCCTGCAATTCTGCCCCGCTTTCAAGTCCTCTTGGCAGCCTTACTTCAGTATATTTTTGGACGATAGCTGTCATTTATAACTCTGCAGGTTTGTGAATTACAGTGCCCCTGAACTCCTTTCCTCAACTCACTTTCTTGTGAGCTGGCCGCAACACCGCATGATGGCTTCAGGCCCTAATCTGGTTCCGGCACGGCACGTTGAGCCTTTCGTTAATTACTCTTCCTGGTGGGAAATGAGAGTTAAATTTACCCGTCCAGACACCTCCAGCTAGTCTCTCATTGGTTCTCGCTATTCCTTTTCATCTTCCTCAGAAATTGCAAACTGGGCCAAACAGGAGTTTAAAGGGACTGACTCTCCAAGTCGGGAGAGTGTTAGTAAAGCGTCTGGAAAGTTGCACCCGAGTACCAGGGTGTGAAAACTGAGACATATTTGAACACGTCTCCCGATCACATGGTTGATCATACTCTAGGTTCCACATGCATGTTTTAGCTGAAGGAAGAATACCTTAAACCTGGGTAGTTGAAACCCGTGGAATGGGTACCATGCAATATGACTTCAAAGGGTCTTCATTTGCTCACCGAACCTCTCCAATCCTATCAGTGCTGCGTTTATGCCCCTGTACACACGCTTGATTCTCTTTCGGAGAAATAGCAATCCATAGGTTTTAAGATACTTACTAGTCAGGTACATTCTTAGGCGTTTAATATGGGGTGTTGAGTCCATTTCGTTGAGCAAGGAGTAGCTCTTGTCTATTCCATATTTGGCTTAAGGAACTTTATCTGTGCTCATTTCAATCTCTGGTTTTATGCAGCACCCCAACTCACCTTTCCCCTTAAGCAAGCATAAGTTGGTTTTCTAAATTTGAGACCCTGTTCTGTTTTGGAATTCAGTTCCTGTGTAGCCAAGTTTACATTCCGTGTATTAGTGATATCTTATGATGTTTCTTTTTCTGTGTGACTTATTTCAGTTAGAATCATCGTACCTGAATCCACTCATTATGCTGCTACGGGCCTGATGACATAGATTTCATTGCTGAGTGATACTGCATTGTACGTAAGTACCACAAGTTCTTTATCCATTTTTCACTTTCTGTGATATTGAACTTGTACGGTAAACGAGGTTCTTGTAAACAGAGGCGTCCCAAACTTTGGGGTGGCTGTGTCTTTTTGATTTTAATTTCCCTAAGCTATAGGACCATAAGTGGAAGTGCCCTAGGCTCTGTTGCTTTGTTTTTTAGATGTTTCAGGAAACACCATACACTTCTCCCGAGTGTCTGTTGGCAATTTACATCCCGCCCATCAGCATAACAAGGCTCCCAGTTCTCCATGGCCTGTCCTGCCTTTCTGGATTTTACACTTTTTTCAGATGGCCCTTTTGACCGGGGGGAAGTGAGACTTCATTGTAGTGCAGATTTCCTTTGCAAGCTTGCTTGGTTGGCCAAAAAGGGCGTATGCGTTTTTTCCTGAATATATTCAGGAAAAAACGCATACGCCCTTTTTGGCCAAGTGCATCATTGTGGACGCTCTGCCTCTTTTCCTATGCTTTCAATGCAATTCCAGTCTACCTCCTGAAATCGGTTTCCTGCACTTCTGCCCCGCTTTCAAGTCCTCTTGGCAGCCTTACTTCAGTATATTTTTGGACGATAGCTGTCATTTATAACTCTGCAGGTTTGTGAATTACAGTGCCCCTGAGCTCCTTTCTTCAACTCGCTTTCTTGTGAGATGGCCGCAACACCGCAGGATGGCTTCAGGCCCTAATCTGGTTCTGGCACGGCACGCTCAGCCTTTGGTTATTTACTCTTCCTGGTGGGAAATGAGAGTTAAATTTGCCCGTCCAGACACCTCCAGCTAGTCTCTCATTGGTTCTCGCTATTCCTGTTTATCTTCCGCAGAAATTGCAAACTGGGCCAAACAGGAGGTTAAAGGCGCTGACTCTCCAAGTGGGGAGAGTGTTAGTAAATATCTGGTATGTTGCACCCGAGTACCAGGGGAGGAAAACTGAGACATATTTGAACATGTCTCCCGTTCACACGGTTGATCATACTCTGGGTTCCACATGCATGTTTTAGCTGAAGGAAGAATACATTAAACCTGGGTAGTTGAAACCTGTGGAATGGGTACCATACAATATGACTTCAAAGGGTCTTCATTTGCTCACCGAACCTCTCCAATCCTATCACTGCTGCGTTTATGCCCCTCTACACACGCTTGATTCTCTTTTGGAGACATAGCAGTCCATAGGTTTTAAGATACTTACTAGTCAGGTGCATTCTTAGGCGTTTAATATGGGGTGTTGAGTCCATTTCGTTGAGCAAGGAGTAGCTCTTGTCTATTCCATATTTGGCTTAAGGAACTTTATCTGTGCTCATTTCAATCTCTGGTTTTATGCAGCACCCCAACTCACCTTTCCCCTTAAGCAAGCATAAGTTGGTTTTCTAAATTTGAGATCCTGTTCTGTTTTGGAATTCAGTTCCTGTGTAACCAAGTATACATTCCATGTATTAGTGATATCTTATGATGTTTCTTTTTCTGTGTGACTTATTTCAGTTAGAATCATCGTACCTGCATCCACTCATTATGCTGCTACGGGCCTGATGACATAGATTTCATTGCTGAGTGATACTGCATTGTAGGTAAGTACCACAAGTTCTTTATCCATTTTTCACTTGCTGTGATATTGAACTTGTATGGTAAACGAGGTTCTTGTAAACAGAGGCGTCCCAAACATTGGGGTGGCTGTGTCTTTTTGATTTTAATTTCCCTAAGCTATAGGACCATAAGTGGAAGTGCCCTAGGCTCTGTTGCTTTGTTTTTTAGATGTTTCAGGAAACACCATACACTTCTCCCGAGTGTCTGTTGGCAATTTACATCCCGCCCATCAGCATAACAAGGCTCCCAGTTCTCCATGGCCTGTCCTGCCTTTCTGGATTTTACACTTTTTTCTGATGGCCCGTTTGACCGGGGGGAAGTGAGACTTCATTGTAGTGCAGATTTCCTTTGCAAGCTTGCTTGGTTGGCCAAAAAGGGCGTATGCGTTTTTTCCTGAATATATTCAGGAAAAAACCCATACGCCCTTTTTGGCCAAGTGCATCATTGTGGACGTTCTGCCTCTTTTCCTATGCTTTCAATGCAATTCCAGTCTACCTCCTGAAATCGGTTTCCTGCAATTCTGCACCGCTTTCAAGTCCTCTTGGCAGCCTTACTTCAGTATATTTTTGGATGATAGCTGTCATTTATAACTCTGCAGGTTTGTGAATTACAGTGCCCCTGAGCTCCTTTCTTCAACTCGCTTTCTTGTGAGCTGGCCGCAACACCACAGGATGGCTTCAGACCCTAGTCTGGTTCCGGCACGGCACACTGAGCCTTTGGTTAATTCCTCTTCCTGGTGGGAAATGAGAGATAAATTTGCCCGTCCAGACACCTCCAGCTAGTCTCTCATTGGTTCTCGCTATTCCTGTTCATCTTCCGCAGAAATTGCAAACTGGGCCAAACAGGAGGTTAAAGGGACTGACTCTCCAAGTCGGGAGAGTGTTAGTAAAGCGTCAGGAATGTTGCACCCGAGTACCAGTGTACGAAAACTGAGACATATTTGAACACGTCTCACGATCACATGGTTGATCATACTCTAGGTTCCACATGCATGTTTTAGCTGAAGGAAGAATACCTTAAACCTGGGTAGTTGAAACCCGTGGAATGGGTACCATGCAATATGACTTCAAAGGCTCCTCATTTGCTCACCGAAACTCTCCAATCCTATCACTGCTGCGTTTATGCCCCTGTACACATGCTTGATTCTCTTTCGGAGACATAGCAATCCATAGGTTTTAAGATATTTTCTAGTCAGGTACATTCTTAGGCATTTAATGTGCGGTGTTGAGTCCATTTCGTTGAGCAAGGAGTAGCTCTTGTCTATTCCATATGTGGCTTAAGGAACATTATCTGTGCTCATTTCAGTCTCTGGTTTTATGCAGCACCCCAACTCACCTTTCCCCTTAAGCAAGCATAAGTTGGTTTTCTAAATTTGAGACACTGTTCTGTTTTGGAATTCAGTTCCTGTGTAGCCAAGTTTACATTCTGTGTATTAGTGATATCTTATGATGTTTCTTTTTCTGTGTGACTTATTTCAGTTAGAATCACCATACCTGAATCCACTCATTGTGCTACTAAGGGCCTGATGACATAGATTTCATTGCTGAGTGATATTGCTTTGTAAGTAAATACCACAACTTCTTTATCCATTTTTCACTTTCTGCGATGTTGAACTTGTACTGTAAACGAGGTTCTTGTAAACAGAGCCGTTGCAAACTTTGGGATGGCTCTGTCTTTTTGATTTTAATTTCCCTAAGCTATAGGACCATAAGTGGAAGTGCCCTAGGCTCTGTTGCTTTGTTTTTTAGATGTTTCAGGAAACACCATACACTTCTCCCGAGTGTCTGTTGGCAATTTACATCCCGCCCATCAGCATAACAAGGCTCCCAGTTCTCCATGGCCTGTCCTGCCTTTCTGGATTTTACACTTTTTTCAGATGGCCCTTTTGATCGGGGGGAAGTGAGACTTCATTGTAGTGCAGATTTCCTTTGCAAGCTTGCTTGGTTGGCCAAAAAGGGCGTATGCGTTTTTTCCTGAATATATTCAGGAAAAAACGCATACGCCCTTTTTGGCCAAGTGCATCATTGTGGACGCTCTGCCTCTTTTCCTATGCTTTCAATGCAATTCCAGTCTACCTCCTGAAATCGGTTTCCTGCACTTCTGCCCCGCTTTCAAGTCCTCTTGGCAGCCTTACTTCAGTATATTTTTGGACGATAGCTGTCATTTATAACTCTGCAGGTTTGTGAATTACAGTGCCCCTGAGCTCCTTTCTTCAACTCGCTTTCTTGTGAGCTGGCCACAACACCGCAGGATGGCTTCAGGCCCTAATCTGGTTCCGGCATGGCACGCTGAGCCTTTGGTTAATTCCTCTTCCTGGTGGGAAATGAGAGTTAAATTTGCCCGTCCAGACACCTCCAGCTAGTCTCTCATTGATTCTCCCTATTCCTGTTCATCTTCCGCAGAAATTGCAAACTGGGCCAAACAGGAGTTTAAAGGGACTGACTCTCCACGTCGGGAGAGTGTTAGTAAAGCGTCTGGAATGTTGCACCCGAGTACCAGGGTACGAAAACTGAGACATATTTGAACACGTCTCGCGATCACATGGTTGATCATACTCTAGGTTCCACATGCATGTTTTAGCTGAAGGAAGAATACCTTAAACCTGGGTAGTTGAAACCTGTGGAATGGGTACCATGCAATATGGCTTCAAAGGCTCTTCATTTGCTCACCGAACCTCTCCAATCCTATCACTGCTGCGTTTATGCCCCTGTACACATGCTTGATTCTGTTTCGGAGACATAGCAATCCATAGGTTTTAAGATATTTACTAGTCAGGTACATTCATATGCATTTAATGTGCGGTGTTGAGTCCATTTCATTGAGCAAGGAGTAGCTCTTGTCTATTCCATATTTGGCTTAAGGAACTTTATCTGTGCTCATTTTAGTCTCTGCTTTTATGCAGCACCCCAACTCACCTTTACCCTTAAGCAAGCATAAGTTGGTTTTCTAAATTTGAGACCCTGTTCTGTTCTGTAATTCAGTTCCTGTGTAGCCAAGTTTACATTCCGTGTATTACTGATATCTTATGATGTTTCTTTTTCTGTGTGACTTATTTCAGTTAGAATCATCATACCTGAATCCACTCATTGTGCTGCTAAGGGCCTGATGACATAGATTTCATTGCTGAGTGATATTGCTTTGTAAGTAAATACCACAACTTCTTTATCCATTTTTCACTTTCTGCGATGTTGAACTTGTACTGTAAACGAGGTTCTTGTAAACAGAGCCGTTCCAAAATTTGGGGTGGCTGTGTCTTTTTAATTTTAATTTCCCTAAGCTATAGGACCATAAGTGGAAGTGCCCTAGGCTCTGTTGCTTTGTTTTTTAGATGTTTCAGGAAACACCATACACTTCTCCCGAGTGTCTGTTGGCAATTTACATCTCGCCCATCAGCATAACAAGGCTCCCAGTTCTCCATGGCCTGTCCTGCCTTTCTGGATTTTACACTTTTTTCAGATGGCCCTTTTGACCTGGGGGAAGTGAGACTTCATTGTAGTGCAGATTTCCTTTGCAAGCTTGCTTGGTTGGCCAAAAAGGGCGTATGCGTTTTTTCCTGAATAT
>NW_028132715.1:0-89646 GCF_964374135.1 Grampus griseus
CAACTCCTGCCAGGGGAGGCTGGAGGCTGGGCAGGGTTCCTTTCCAGAACACGATCACTTCTTTTTTTAAAATTTATTTATTTTATTTTTTAATTTTTGGCCGCACTGGGTCTTTGTTGCTGCGTGCGGGCTTTCTCTAGTTGCGGCGAGCGGGGGCTACTCTTCATTGCAGTACGCGGGCTTCTCACTGCGGTGGCTTCTCTGGTTGCAGAACACAGGCTCTAGGTGTACGGGCTTCAGTAGTTGTGGCTCGCGGGCTCAGTAGTTGTGGCTCGCGGGCTCTAGAGCGCAGGCTCAGTAGTTGCGGCTCGTGGGCTCAGTAGTTGTGGCTCGTGGGCTTTAGAGCTCAGGCTCAGTAGTTGTGGCACTCAGGCTCAGTAGTTGTGGCTCGCGGGCTCTAGACCGCAGGCTCAGTAGTTCTGGCGCATGGGCTTAGTTGCTCCGCGGCACGTGGGATCTTCCCGGACCACACAGATACCGTTCCATAAGCCAAATATGTAATAGACAAGAGCTACTCCTTGCTCAACGAAGTGGACTCAACACCCCATCTTAAACGCCTAAGAATATACCTGACTAGTAAGAATCTTAAAACCTATGGATTTATATGTCTCCGAAAGAGAATCAAGCGTGTGTACAGCGGCATAAATGCAGCAGTGATAGGATTGGTGAGGTTCGGTGAGCAAATGCAGACCCTTTGAAGTCATATTGCATGGTACCCATTCCATGGGTCTCAACTCTCCAGGTTTAAGGGATTCTTCCTTCAGCTAAAACATGCATGTGGAACCCAGAGTATGATCCACCGTGTGATCGGGAAACGTGTTCAAATGTGTCTCAGTTTTCGTCCCCTGGTACTCGGGTGCCACATTCCAGACGCTTTACTAACACTCTCCCCACTTGGAGAGTCAGTGCCTTTAAACTCCTGTATGGCCCAGTTTGCAATTTCTGCGGAAAATGAAGAGGAATAGGGAGAACCAATGAGAGACTAGCTGGAGGTGTCTGGACGGGCAAATTTAACTCTCATTTCCCACCAGGAAGAGGAATTAACCAAAGGCTCAGCGTGCCATGCCGGAACCACACTAGGGCCTGAAGCAATCCTGCGGTGTTGCGGCCAGCTCACAAGAAAGCGAGTTGAAGAAAGGAGCTCCGGGGCCCTGTAATTCACAAACCTGCAGAGTTATAAATGACAGCTATCGTCCAAAAATATATTGAAGTAAGCCTGCCAAGAGGACTTGAAAGCGAGGCAGAATTGCAGGAAACCGATTTCAGGAGGTAGACTGGAATTGCATGTAAAGCATAGGAAAAGAGGCAGAACGTCCACAATGATGCACTTGGCCAAAAAGGGCGTATGCGTTTTTTCCTGAATATATTCAGGAAAAAACGCATACGCCCTTTTTGGCCAACCAAGCAAGCTTGCAAAGGAAATCTGCACTACAATGAAGTCTCACTGTCCCCCGGTCAAAAGGGCCATCTGAAAAAAGTGTATAATCCAGAGGCAGGACAGGCCAATGAGAACTGGGAGCCTTGTTATGCTGATGGGTGTGATGTAAATTGCCAAAAGCCACTCTGGAGAAGTGTATGGTGTTTCCTGAAACATCTAAAAAACAAAGCAACAGAGCCTAGGGCACTTCCACTTATGGTCCTATAGCTTAGGGAAATTAAAATCAAAAAGACACAGCCACCCCAAAGTTTGGGACGGCTCTGTTTACAAGAACCTCGTATACGGTACAAGTTCAATATCGCAGAAAGCGAAAAATGGATAAAGAAGTTGTGGTACTTACGTACAATGCAATATCACTCAGCAATGAAATCTATGTCATCAGGCCAGTAGCAGCATAATGAGTGGATTCAGGTACGATGATTCTAAGTGAAATAAGTCACACAGAAAAAGAAACATCATAAGGTATCACTAATACACGGAATGTAAACTTGGCTACACAGGAACTGAATTACAAAACAGAACAGGGTCTCAAATGTAGAAAACCAACTTATGCTTGCTTAAGGGGAATGGTGAGTTGGGGTGCTGCATAAAACCAGAGATTGAAATTAGCACAGATACCGTTCCATAAGCCAAATATGTAATAGACAAGAGCTACTCCTTGCTCAACGAAGTGGACTCAACACCCCATCTTAAACGCCTAAGAATATACCTGACTAGTAAGAATCTTAAAACCTATGGATTTATATGTCTCCGAAAGAGAATCAAGCGTGTGTACAGCGGCATAAATGCAGCAGTGATAGGATTGGTGAGGTTCGGTGAGCAAATGCAGACCCTTTGAAGTCATATTGCATGGTACCCATTCCATGGGTCTCAACTCTCCAGGTTTAAGGGATTCTTCCTTCAGCTAAAACATGCATGTGGAACCCAGAGTATGATCCACCGTGTGATCGGGAAACGTGTTCAAATGTGTCTCAGTTTTCGTCCCCTGGTACTCGGGTGCCACATTCCAGACGCTTTACTAACACTCTCCTCACTTGGAGAGTCAGTGCCTTTAAACTTCTGTTTGGTCCAGTTTGCAATTTCTGCGGAAAATGAACAGGAATAGGGAGAACCAATGAGAGACTAGCTGGAGGTGTCTGGACGGGCAAATTTAACTCTCATTTCCCACCAGGAAGAGGAATTAACCAAAGGCTCAGCGTGCCATGCCGGAACCACACTAGGGCCTGAAGCAATCCTGCGGTGTTGCGGCCAGCTCACAAGAAAGCGAGTTGAAGAAAGGAGCTCCGGGGCCCTGTAATTCACAAACCTGCAGAGTTATAAATGACAGCTATCGTCCAAAAATATATTGAAGTAAGCCTGCCAAGAGGACTTGAAAGCGAGGCAGAATTGCAGGAAACCGATTTCAGGAGGTAGACTGGAATTGCATGTAAAGCATAGGAAAAGAGGCAGAACGTCCACAATGATGCACTTGGCCAAAAAGGGCGTATGCGTTTTTTCCTGAATATATTCAGGAAAAAACGCATACGCCCTTTTTGGCCAACCAAGCAAGCTTGCAAAGGAAATCTGCACTACAATGAAGTCTCACTGCCCCCTGGTCAAAAGGGACATCTGAAAAAAGTGTAAAATCCAGAAAGGGAGGACAGGCCATGGAGAACTGGGAGCCTTCTTATGCTGATGGGCGGGATGTAAATTGCCAACAGCCACTCTGGAGAAGTGTATGGTGTTTCCTGAAACATCTAAAAAACAAAGCAACAGAGCCTAGGGCACTTCCACTTATGGTCCTATAGCTTAGGGAAATTAAAATCAAAAAGACACAGCCACGCCAAAGTTTGGGACGGCTCTGTTTACAAGAACCTCGTATACGGTACAAGTTCAATATCGCGGAAAGCGAAAAATGGATAAAGAAGTTGTGGTACTTACGTACAATGCAATATCACTCAGCAATGAAATCTATGTCATCAGGCCAGTAGCAGCATAATGAGTGGATTCAGGTACGATGATTCTAAGTGAAATAAGTCACACAGAAAAAGAAACATCATAAGGTATCACTAATACACGGAATGTAAACTTGGCTACACAGGAACTGAATTACAAAACAGAACAGGGTCTCAAATGTAGAAAACCAACTTATGCTTGCTTAAGGGGAATGGTGAGTTGGGGTGCTGCATAAAACCAGAGATTGAAATTAGCACAGATACCGTTCCATAAGCCAAATATGTAATAGACAAGAGCTACTCCTTGCTCAACGAAGTGGACTCAACACCCCATATTAAACGCCTAAGAATATACCTGACTAGTAAGAATCTTAAAACCTATGGATTTATATGTCTCCGAAAGAGAATCAAGCGTGTGTACAGCGGCATAAATGCAGCAGTGATAGGATTGGTGAGGTTCGGTGAGCAAATGCAGACCCTTTGAAGTCATATTGCATGGTACCCATTCCATGGGTCTCAACTCTCCAGGTTTAAGGGATTCTTCCTTCAGCTAAAACATGCATGTGGAACCCAGAGTATGATCCACCGTGTGATCGGGAAACGTGTTCAAATGTGTCTCAGTTTTCGTCCCCTGGTACTCGGGTGCCACATTCCAGACGCTTTACTAAAACTCTCCCCACTTGGAGAGTCAGTGCCTTTAAACTTCTGTTTGGCCCAGTTTGCAATTTCTGCGGAAAATGAACAGGAATAGGGAGAACCAATGAGAGACTAGCTGGAGGTGTCTGGACGGGCAAATTTAACTCTCATTTCCCACCAGGAAGAGGAATTAACCAAAGGCTCAGCGTGCCATGCCGGAACCACACTAGGGCCTGAAGCAATCCTGCGGTGTTGCGGCCAGCTCACAAGAAAGCGAGTTGAAGAAAGGAGCTCCGGGGCCCTGTAATTCACAAACCTGCAGAGTTATAAATGACAGCTATCGTCCAAAAATATATTGAAGTAAGCCTGCCAAGAGGACTTGAAAGCGAGGCAGAATTGCAGGAAACCGATTTCAGGAGGTAGACTGGAATTGCATGTAAAGCATAGGAAAAGAGGCAGAACGTCCACAATGATGCACTTGGCCAAAAAGGGCGTATGCGTTTTTTCCTGAATATATTCAGGAAAAAACGCATACGCCCTTTTTGGCCAACCAAGCAAGCTTGCAAAGGAAATCTGCACTACAATGAAGTCTCACTGCCCCCCGGTCAAAAGGGCCATCTGAAAAAAGTGTAAAATCCAGAAAGGGAGGACAGGCCATGGAGAACTGGGAGCCTTCTTATGCTGATGGGCGGGATGTAAATTGCCAACAGCCACTCTGGAGAAGTGTATGGTGTTTCCTGAAACATCTAAAAAACAAAGCAACAGAGCCTAGGGCACTTCCACTTATGGTCCTATAGCTTAGGGAAATTAAAATCAAAAAGACACAGCCACCCCAAAGTTTGGGACGGCTCTGTTTACAAGAACCTCGTATACGGTACAAGTTCAATATCGCAGAAAGCGAAAAATGGATAAAGAAGTTGTGGTACTTACGTACAATGCAATATCACTCAGCAATGAAATCTATGTCATCAGGCCAGTAGCAGCATAATGAGTGGATTCAGGTACGATGATTCTAAGTGAAATAAGTCACACAGAAAAAGAAACATCATAAGGTATCACTAATACACGGAATGTAAACTTGGCTACACAGGAACTGAATTACAAAACAGAACAGGGTCTCAAATGTAGAAAACCAACTTATGCTTGCTTAAGGGGAATGGTGAGTTGGGGTGCTGCATAAAACCAGAGATTGAAATTAGCACAGATACCGTTCCATAAGCCAAATATGTAATAGACAAGAGCTACTCCTTGCTCAACGAAGTGGACTCAACACCCCATCTTAAACGCCTAAGAATATACCTGACTAGTAAGAATCTTAAAACCTATGGATTTATATGTCTCCGAAAGAGAATCAAGCGTGTGTACAGCGGCATAAATGCAGCAGTGATAGGATTGGTGAGGTTCGGTGAGCAAATGCAGACCCTTTGAAGTCATATTGCATGGTACCCATTCCATGGGTCTCAACTCTCCAGGTTTAAGGGATTCTTCCTTCAGCTAAAACATGCATGTGGAACCCAGAGTATGATCCACCGTGTGATCGGGAAACGTGTTCAAATGTGTCTCAGTTTTCGTCCCCTGGTACTCGGGTGCCACATTCCAGACGCTTTACTAACACTCTCCCCACTTGGAGAGTCAGTGCCTTTAACGTCCTGTTTGGCCCAGTTTGCAATTTCTGCGGAAAATGAACAGGAATAGGGAGAACCAATGAGAGACTAGCTGGAGGTGTCTGGACGGGCAAATTTAACTCTCATTTCCCACCAGGAAGAGGAATTAACCAAAGGCTCAGCGTGCCATGCCGGAACCACACTAGGGCCTGAAGCAATCCTGCGGTGTTGCGGCCAGCTCACAAGAAAGCGAGTTGAAGAAAGGAGCTCCGGGGCCCTGTAATTCACAAACCTGCAGAGTTATAAATGACAGCTATCGTCCAAAAATATATTGAAGTAAGCCTGCCAAGAGGACTTGAAAGCGAGGCAGAATTGCAGGAAACCGATTTCAGGAGGTAGACTGGAATTGCATGTAAAGCATAGGAAAAGAGGCAGAACGTCCACAATGATGCACTTGGCCAAAAAGGGCGTATGCGTTTTTTCCTGAATATATTCAGGAAAAAACGCATACGCCCTTTTTGGCCAACCAAGCAAGCTTGCAAAGGAAATCTGCACTACAATGAAGTCTCACTGCCCCCCGGTCAAAAGGGCCATCTGAAAAAAGTGTAAAATCCAGAAAGGGAGGACAGGCCATGGAGAACTGGGAGCCTTGTTATGCTGATGGGCGGGATGTAAATTGCCAACAGCCACTCTGGAGAAGTGTATGGTGTTTCCTGAAACATCTAAAAAACAAAGCAACAGAGCCTAGGGCACTTCCACTTATGGTCCTATAGCTTAGGGAAATTAAAATCAAAAAGACACAGCCACCCCAAAGTTTGGGACGGCTCTGTTTACAAGAACCTCGTATACGGTACAAGTTCAATATCGCAGAAAGCGAAAAATGGATAAAGAAGTTGTGGTACTTACGTACAATGCAATATCACTCAGCAATGAAATCTATGTCATCAGGCCAGTAGCAGCATAATGAGTGGATTCAGGTACGATGATTCTAAGTGAAATAAGTCACACAGAAAAAGAAACATCATAAGGTATCACTAATACACGGAATGTAAACTTGGCTACACAGGAACTGAATTACAAAACAGAACAGGGTCTCAAATGTAGAAAACCAACTTATGCTTGCTTAAGGGGAATGGTGAGTTGGGGTGCTGCACAAAACCAGAGATTGAAATTAGCACAGATACCGTTCCATAAGCCAAATATGTAATAGACAAGAGCTACTCCTTGCTCAACGAAGTGGACTCAACACCCCATCTTAAACGCCTAAGAATATACCTGACTAGTAAGAATCTTAAAACCTATGGATTTATATGTCTCCGAAAGAGAATCAAGCGTGTGTACAGCGGCATAAATGCAGCAGTGATAGGATTGGTGAGGTTCGGTGAGCAAATGCAGACCCTTTGAAGTCATATTGCATGGTACCCATTCCATGGGTCTCAACTCTCCAGGTTTAAGGGATTCTTCCTTCAGCTAAAACATGCATGTGGAACCCAGAGTATGATCCACCGTGTGATCGGGAAACGTGTTCAAATGTGTCTCAGTTTTCGTCCCCTGGTACTCGGGTGCCACATTCCAGACGCTTTACTAACACTCTCCCCACTTGGAGAGTCAGTGCCTTTAACGTCCTGTTTGGCCCAGTTTGCAATTTCTGCGGAAAATGAACAGGAATAGGGAGAACCAATGAGAGACTAGCTGGAGGTGTCTGGACGGGCAAATTTAACTCTCATTTCCCACCAGGAAGAGGAATTAACCAAAGGCTCAGCGTGCCATGCCGGAACCACACTAGGGCCTGAAGCAATCCTGCGGTGTTGCGGCCAGCTCACAAGAAAGCGAGTTGAAGAAAGGAGCTCCGGGGCCCTGTAATTCACAAACCTGCAGAGTTATAAATGACAGCTATCGTCCAAAAATATATTGAAGTAAGCCTGCCAAGAGGACTTGAAAGCGAGGCAGAATTGCAGGAAACCGATTTCAGGAGGTAGACTGGAATTGCATGTAAAGCATAGGAAAAGAGGCAGAACGTCCACAATGATGCACTTGGCCAAAAAGGGCGTATGCGTTTTTTCCTGAATATATTCAGGAAAAAACGCATACGCCCTTTTTGGCCAACCAAGCAAGCTTGCAAAGGAAATCTGCACTACAATGAAGTCTCACTGCCCCCCGGTCAAAAGGGCCATCTGAAAAAAGTGTAAAATCCAGAAAGGGAGGACAGGCCATGGAGAACTGGGAGCCTTCTTATGCTGATGGGCGGGATGTAAATTGCCAACAGCCACTCTGGAGAAGTGTATGGTGTTTCCTGAAACATCTAAAAAACAAAGCAACAGAGCCTAGGGCACTTCCACTTATGGTCCTATAGCTTAGGGAAATTAAAATCAAAAAGACACAGCCACCCCAAAGTTTGGGACGGCTCTGTTTACAAGAACCTCGTATACGGTACAAGTTCAATATCGCAGAAAGCGAAAAATGGATAAAGAAGTTGTGGTACTTACGTACAATGCAATATCACTCAGCAATGAAATCTATGTCATCAGGCCAGTAGCAGCATAATGAGTGGATTCAGGTACGATGATTCTAAGTGAAATAAGTCACACAGAAAAAGAAACATCATAAGGTATCACTAATACACGGAATGTAAACTTGGCTACACAGGAACTGAATTACAAAACAGAACAGGGTCTCAAATGTAGAAAACCAACTTATGCTTGCTTAAGGGGAATGGTGAGTTGGGGTGCTGCACAAAACCAGAGATTGAAATTAGCACAGATACCGTTCCATAAGCCAAATATGTAATAGACAAGAGCTACTCCTTGCTCAACGAAGTGGACTCAACACCCCATCTTAAACGCCTAAGAATATACCTGACTAGTAAGAATCTTAAAACCTATGGATTTATATGTCTCCGAAAGAGAATCAAGCGTGTGTACAGCGGCATAAATGCAGCAGTGATAGGATTGGTGAGGTTCGGTGAGCAAATGCAGACCCTTTGAAGTCATATTGCATGGTACCCATTCCATGGGTCTCAACTCTCCAGGTTTAAGGGATTCTTCCTTCAGCTAAAACATGCATGTGGAACCCAGAGTATGATCCACCGTGTGATCGGGAAACGTGTTCAAATGTGTCTCAGTTTTCGTCCCCTGGTACTCGGGTGCAACATTCCAGACGCTTTACTAACACTCTCCCCACTTGGAGAGTCAGTGCCTTTAACGTCCTGTTTGGCCCAGTTTGCAATTTCTGCGGAAAATGAACAGGAATAGGGAGAACCAATGAGAGACTAGCTGGAGGTGTCTGGACGGGCAAATTTAACTCTCATTTCCCACCAGGAAGAGGAATTAACCAAAGGCTCAGCGTGCCATGCCGGAACCACACTAGGGCCTGAAGCAATCCTGCGGTGTTGCGGCCAGCTCACAAGAAAGCGAGTTGAAGAAAGGAGCTCCGGGGCCCTGTAATTCACAAACCTGCAGAGTTATAAATGACAGCTATCGTCCAAAAATATATTGAAGTAAGCCTGCCAAGAGGACTTGAAAGCGAGGCAGAATTGCAGGAAACCGATTTCAGGAGGTAGACTGGAATTGCATGTAAAGCATAGGAAAAGAGGCAGAACGTCCACAATGATGCACTTGGCCAAAAAGGGCGTATGCGTTTTTTCCTGAATATATTCAGGAAAAAACGCATACGCCCTTTTTGGCCAACCAAGCAAGCTTGCAAAGGAAATCTGCACTACAATGAAGTCTCACTGTCCCCCGGTCAAAAGGGCCATCTGAAAAAAGTGTATAATCCAGAGGCAGGACAGGCCAATGAGAACTGGGAGCCTTGTTATGCTGATGGGTGCGATGTAAATTGCCAAAAGCCACTCTGGAGAAGTGTATGGTGTTTCCTGAAACATCTAAAAAACAAAGCAACAGAGCCTAGGGCACTTCCACTTATGGTCCTATAGCTTAAGGAAATTAAAATCAAAAAGACACAGCCACCCCAAAGTTTGGGACGGCTCTGTTTACAAGAACCTCGTATACAGTACAAGTTCAATATCGCAGAAAGCGAAAAATGGATAAAGAAGTTGTGGTACTTACGTACAATGCAATATCACTCAGCAATGAAATCTATGTCATCAGGCCAGTAGCAGCATAATGAGTGGATTCAGGTACGATGATTCTAAGTGAAATAAGTCACACAGAAAAAGAAACATCATAAGGTATCACTAATACACGGAATGTAAACTTGGCTACACAGGAACTGAATTACAAAACAGAACAGGGTCTCAAATGTAGAAAACCAACTTATGCTTGCTTAAGGGGAATGGTGAGTTGGGGTGCTGCATAAAACCAGAGATTGAAATTAGCACAGATACCGTTCCATAAGCCAAATATGTAATAGACAAGAGCTACTCCTTGCTCAACGAAGTGGACTCAACACCCCATCTTAAACGCCTAAGAATATACCTGACTAGTAAGAATCTTAAAACCTATGGATTTATATGTCTCCGAAAGAGAATCAAGCGTGTGTACAGCGGCATAAATGCAGCAGTGATAGGATTGGTGAGGTTCGGTGAGCAAATGCAGACCCTTTGAAGTCATATTGCATGGTACCCATTCCAAGGGTCTCAACTCTCCAGGTTTAAGGGATTCTTCCTTCAGCTAAAACATGCATGTGGAACCCAGAGTATGATCCACCGTGTGATCGGGAAACGTGTTCAAATGTGTCTCAGTTTTCGTCCCCTGGTACTCGGGTGCCACATTCCAGACGCTTTACTAACACTCTCCCCACTTGGAGAGTCAGTGCCTTTAAACTTCTGTTTGGCCCAGTTTGCAATTTCTGCGGAAAATGAAGAGGAATAGGGAGAACCAATGAGAGACTAGCTGGAGGTGTCTGGACGGGCAAATTTAACTCTCATTTCCCACCAGGAAGAGGAATTAACCAAAGGCTCAGCGTGCCATGCCGGAACCACACTAGGGCCTGAAGCAATCCTGCGGTGTTGCGGCCAGCTCACAAGAAAGCGAGTTGAAGAAAGGAGCTCCGGGGCCCTGTAATTCACAAACCTGCAGAGTTATAAATGACAGCTATCGTCCAAAAATATATTGAAGTAAGCCTGCCAAGAGGACTTGAAAGCGAGGCAGAATTGCAGGAAACCGATTTCAGGAGGTAGACTGGAATTGCATGTAAAGCATAGGAAAAGAGGCAGAACGTCCACAATGATGCACTTGGCCAAAAAGGGCGTATGCGTTTTTTCCTGAATATATTCAGGAAAAAACGCATACGCCCTTTTTGGCCAACCAAGCAAGCTTGCAAAGGAAATCTGCACTACAATGAAGTCTCACTGCCCCCTGGTCAAAAGGGACATCTGAAAAAAGTGTAAAATCCAGAAAGGGAGGACAGGCCATGGAGAACTGGGAGCCTTCTTATGCTGATGGGCGGGATGTAAATTGCCAACAGCCACTCTGGAGAAGTGTATGGTGTTTCCTGAAACATCTAAAAAACAAAGCAACAGAGCCTAGGGCACTTCCACTTATGGTCCTATAGCTTAGGGAAATTAAAATCAAATAGACACAGCCACGCCAAAGTTTGGGACGGCTCTGTTTACAAGAACCTCGTATACGGTACAAGTTCAATATCGCAGAAAGCGAAAAATGGATAAAGAAGTTGTGGTACTTACGTACAATGCAATATCACTCAGCAATGAAATCTATGTCATCAGGCCAGTAGCAGCATAATGAGTGGATTCAGGTACGATGATTCTAAGTGAAATAAGTCACACAGAAAAAGAAACATCATAAGGTATCACTAATACACGGAATGTAAACTTGGCTACACAGGAACTGAATTACAAAACAGAACAGGGTCTCAAATGTAGAAAACCAACTTATGCTTGCTTAAGGGGAATGGTGAATTGGGGTGCTGCATAAAACAAGAGATTGAAATTAGCACAGATACCGTTCCATAAGCCAAATATGTAATAGACAAGAGCTACTCCTTGCTCAACGAAGTGGACTCAACACCCCATCTTAAACGCCTAAGAATATACCTGACTAGTAAGAATCTTAAAACCTATGGATTTATATGTCTCCGAAAGAGAATCAAGCGTGTGTACAGCGGCATAAATGCAGCAGTGATAGGATTGGTGAGGTTCGGTGAGCAAATGCAGACCCTTTGAAGTCATATTGCATGGTACCCATTCCATGGGTCTCAACTCTCCAGGTTTAAGGGATTCTTCCTTCAGCTAAAACATGCATGTGGAACCCAGAGTATGATCCACCGTGTGATCGGGAAACGTGTTCAAATGTGTCTCAGTTTTCGTCCCCTGGTACTCGGGTGCCACATTGCAGACGCTTTACTAACACTCTCCTCACTTGGAGAGTCAGTGCCTTTAAACTCCTGTTTGGCCCAGTTTGCAATTTCTGCGGAAAATGAACAGGAATAGGGAGAACCAATGAGAGACTAGCTGGAGGTGTCTGGACGGGCAAATTTAACTCTCATTTCCCACCAGGAAGAGGAATTAACCAAAGGCTCAGCGTGCCATGCCGGAACCACACTAGGGCCTGAAGCAATCCTGCGGTGTTGCGGCCAGCTCACAAGAAAGCGAGTTGAAGAAAGGAGCTCCGGGGCCCTGTAATTCACAAACCTGCAGAGTTATAAATGACAGCTATCGTCCAAAAATATATTGAAGTAAGCCTGCCAAGAGGACTTGAAAGCGAGGCAGAATTGCAGGAAACCGATTTCAGGAGGTAGACTGGAATTGCATGTAAAGCATAGGAAAAGTGGCAGAACGTACACAATGATGCACTTGGCCAAAAAGGGCGTATGCGTTTTTTCCTGAATATATTCAGGAAAAAACGCATACGCACTTTTTGGCCAACCAAGCAAGCTTGCAAAGGAAATCTGCACTACAATGAAGTCTCACTGCCCCCCGGGTCAAAAGGGCCATCTGAAAAAAGTGTAAAATCCAGAAAGGGAGGACAGGCCATGGAGAACTGGGAGCCTTCTTATGCTGATGGGCGGGATGTAAATTGCCAACAGCCACTCTGGAGAAGTGTATGGTGTTTCCTGAAACATCTAAAAAACAAAGCAACAGAGCCTAGGGCACTTCCACTTATAGTCCTATAGCTTAGGGAAATTAAAATCAAAAAGACACAGCCACCCCAAAGTTTGGGACGGATCTGTTTACAAGAACCTCATATACGGTACAAGTTCAATATCGCAGAAAGCGAAAAATGGATAAAGAAGTTGTGGTACTTACGTACAATCTAATATCACTCAGCAATGAAATCTATGTCATCAGGCCAGTAGCAGCATAATGAGTGGATTCAGGTACGATGATTCTAAGTGAAATAAGTCACACAGAAAAAGAAACATCATAAGATATCACTACTACACGGAATGTAAACTTGGCTACACAGGAACTGAATTACAAAACAGAACAGGGTCTCAAATGTAGAAAACCAACTTATGCTTGCTTAAGGGGAATGGTGAGTTGGGGTGCTGCATAAAACCAGAGATTGAAATTAGCACAGATACCGTTCCATAAGCCAAATATGTAATAGACAAGAGCTACTCCTTGCTCAACGAAGTGGACTCAACACCCCATATTAAACGCCTAAGAATATACCTGACTAGTAAGAATCTTAAAACCTATGGATTTATATGTCTCCGAAAGAGAATCAAGCGTGTGTACAGCGGCATAAATGCAGCAGTGATAGGATTGGTGAGGTTCGGTGAGCAAATGCAGACCCTTTGAAGTCATATTGCATGGTACCCATTCCATGGGTCTCAACTCTCCAGGTTTAAGGGATTCTTCCTTCAGCTAAAACATGCATGTGGAACCCAGAGTATGATCCACCGTGTGATCGGGAAACGTGTTCAAATGTGTCTCAGTTTTCGTCCCCTGGTACTCGGGTGCCACATTCCAGACGCTTTACTAACACTCTCCCCACTTGGAGAGTCAGTGCCTTTAAACTCCTGTATGGCCCAGTTTGCAATTTCTGCGGAAAATGAACAGGAATAGGGAGAACCAATGAGAGACTAGCTGGAGGTGTCTGGACGGGCAAATTTAACTCTCATTTCCCACCAGGAAGAGGAATTAACCAAAGGCTCAGCGTGCCATGCCGGAACCACACTAGGGCCTGAAGCAATCCTGCGGTGTTGCGGCCAGCTCACAAGAAAGCGAGTTGAAGAAAGGAGCTCCGGGGCCCTGTAATTCACAAACCTGCAGAGTTATAAATGACAGGTATCGTCCAAAAATATATTGAAGTAAGCCTGCCAAGAGGACTTGAAAGCGAGGCAGAATTGCAGGAAACCGATTTCAGGAGGTAGACTGGAATTGCATGTAAAGCATAGGAAAAGAGGCAGAACGTCCACAATGATGCACTTGGCCAAAAAGGGCGTATGCGTTTTTTCCTGAATATATTCAGGAAAAAACGCATACGCCCTTTTTGGCCAACCAAGCAAGCTTGCAAAGGAAATCTGCACTACAATGAAGTCTCACTGCCCCCCGGTCAAAAGGGCCATCTGAAAAAAGTGTAAAATCCAGAAAGGGAGGACAGGCCATGGAGAACTGGGAGCCTTCTTATGCTGATGGGCGGGATGTAAATTGCCAACAGCCACTCTGGAGAAGTGTATGGTGTTTCCTGAAACATCTAAAAAACAAAGCAACAGAGCCTAGGGCACTTCCACTTATGGTCCTATAGCTTAGGGAAATTAAAATCAAAAAGACACAGCCACCCCAAAGTTTGGGACGGCTCTGTTTACAAGAACCTCGTATACGGTACAAGTTCAATATCGCAGAAAGCGAAAAATGGATAAAGAAGTTGTGGTACTTACGTACAATGCAATATCACTCAGCAATGAAATCTATGTCATCAGGCCAGTAGCAGCATAATGAGTGGATTCAGGTACGATGATTCTAAGTGAAATAAGTCACACAGAAAAAGAAACATCATAAGGTATCACTAATACATGGAATGTAAACTTGGCTACACAGGAACTGAATTACAAAACAGAACAGGGTCTCAAATGTAGAAAACCAACTTATGCTTGCTTAAGGGGAATGGTGAGTTGGGGTGCTGCACAAAACCAGAGATTGAAATTAGCACAGATACCGTTCCATAAGCCAAATATGTAATAGACAAGAGCTACTCCTTGCTCAACGAAGTGGACTCAACACCCCATCTTAAACGCCTAAGAATATACCTGACTAGTAAGAATCTTAAAACCTATGGATTTATATGTCTCCGAAAGAGAATCAAGCGTGTGTACAGCGGCATAAATGCAGCAGTGATAGGATTGGTGAGGTTCGGTGAGCAAATGCAGACCCTTTGAAGTCATATTGCATGGTACCCATTCCATGGGTCTCAACTCTCCAGGTTTAAGGGATTCTTCCTTCAGCTAAAACATGCATGTGGAACCCAGAGTATGATCCACCGTGTGATCGGGAAACGTGTTCAAATGTGTCTCAGTTTTCGTCCCCTGGTACTCGGGTGCAACATTCCAGACGCTTTACTAACACTCTCCCCACTTGGAGAGTCAGTGCCTTTAACGTCCTGTTTGGCCCAGTTTGCAATTTCTGCGGAAAATGAACAGGAATAGGGAGAACCAATGAGAGACTAGCTGGAGGTGTCTGGACGGGCAAATTTAACTCTCATTTCCCACCAGGAAGAGGAATTAACCAAAGGCTCAGCGTGCCATGCCGGAACCACACTAGGGCCTGAAGCAATCCTGCGGTGTTGCGGCCAGCTCACAAGAAAGCGAGTTGAAGAAAGGAGCTCCGGGGCCCTGTAATTCACAAACCTGCAGAGTTATAAATGACAGCTATCGTCCAAAAATATATTGAAGTAAGCCTGCCAAGAGAACTTGAAATCGAGGCAGAATTGCAGGAAACCGATTTCAGGAGGTAGACTGGAATTGCATGTAAAGCATAGGAAAAGAGGCAGAACGTCCACAATGATGCACTTGGCCAAAAAGGGCGTATGCGTTTTTTCCTGAATATATTCAGGAAAAAACGCATACGCCCTTTTTGGCCAACCAAGCAAGCTTGCAAAGGAAATCTGCACTACAATGAAGTCTCACTGTCCCCCGGTCAAAAGGGCCATCTGAAAAAAGTGTATAATCCAGAGGCAGGACAGGCCAATGAGAACTGGGAGCCTTGTTATGCTGATGGGTGTGATGTAAATTGCCAAAAGCCACTCTGGAGAAGTGTATGGTGTTTCCTGAAACATCTAAAAAACAAAGCAACAGAGCCTAGGGCACTTCCACTTATGGTCCTATAGCTTAGGGAAATTAAAATCAAAAAGACACAGCCACCCCAAAGTTTGGGACGGCTCTGTTTACAAGAACCTCGTATACGGTACAAGTTCAATATCGCAGAAAGCGAAAAATGGATAAAGAAGTTGTGGTACTTACGTACAATGCAATATCACTCAGCAATGAAATCTATGTCATCAGGCCAGTAGCAGCATAATGAGTGGATTCAGGTACGATGATTCTAAGTGAAATAAGTCACACAGAAAAAGAAACATCATAAGGTATCACTAATACACGGAATGTAAACTTGGCTACACAGGAACTGAATTACAAAACAGAACAGGGTCTCAAATGTAGAAAACCAACTTATGCTTGCTTAAGGGGAATGGTGAGTTGGGGTGCTGCATAAAACCAGAGATTGAAATTAGCACAGATACCGTTCCATAAGCCAAATATGTAATAGACAAGAGCTACTCCTTGCTCAACGAAGTGGACTCAACACCCCATCTTAAACGCCTAAGAATATACCTGACTAGTAAGAATCTTAAAACCTATGGATTTATATGTCTCCGAAAGAGAATCAAGCGTGTGTACAGCGGCATAAATGCAGCAGTGATAGGATTGGTGAGGTTCGGTGAGCAAATGCAGACCCTTTGAAGTCATATTGCATGGTACCCATTCCATGGGTCTCAACTCTCCAGGTTTAAGGGATTCTTCCTTCAGCTAAAACATGCATGTGGAACCCAGAGTATGATCCACCGTGTGATCGGGAAACGTGTTCAAATGTGTCTCAGTTTTCGTCCCCTGGTACTCGGGTGCCACATTCCAGACGCTTTACTAACACTCTCCTCACTTGGAGAGTCAGTGCCTTTAAACTTCTGTTTGGTCCAGTTTGCAATTTCTGCGGAAAATGAACAGGAATAGGGAGAACCAATGAGAGACTAGCTGGAGGTGTCTGGACGGGCAAATTTAACTCTCATTTCCCACCAGGAAGAGGAATTAACCAAAGGCTCAGCGTGCCATGCCGGAACCACACTAGGGCCTGAAGCAATCCTGCGGTGTTGCGGCCAGCTCACAAGAAAGCGAGTTGAAGAAAGGAGCTCCGGGGCCCTGTAATTCACAAACCTGCAGAGTTATAAATGACAGCTATCGTCCAAAAATATATTGAAGTAAGCCTGCCAAGAGGACTTGAAAGCGAGGCAGAATTGCAGGAAACCGATTTCAGGAGGTAGACTGGAATTGCATGTAAAGCATAGGAAAAGAGGCAGAACGTCCACAATGATGCACTTGGCCAAAAAGGGTGTATGCGTTTTTTCCTGAATATATTCAGGAAAAAACGCATACGCCCTTTTTGGCCAACCAAGCAAGCTTGCAAAGGAAATCTGCACTACAATGAAGTCTCACTGCCCCCTGGTCAAAAGGGCCATCTGAAAAAAGTGTAAAATCCAGAAAGGGAGGACAGGCCATGGAGAACTGGGAGCCTTCTTATGCTGATGGGCGGGATGTAAATTGCCAACAGCCACTCTGGAGAAGTGTATGGTGTTTCCTGAAACATCTAAAAAACAAAGCAACAGAGCCTAGGGCACTTCCACTTATGGTCCTATAGCTTAGGGAAATTAAAATCAAAAAGACACAGCCACGCCAAAGTTTGGGACGGCTCTGTTTACAAGAACCTCGTATACGGTACAAGTTCAATATCGCGGAAAGCGAAAAATGGATAAAGAAGTTGTGGTACTTACGTACAATGCAATATCACTCAGCAATGAAATCTATGTCATCAGGCCAGTAGCAGCATAATGAGTGGATTCAGGTACGATGATTCTAAGTGAAATAAGTCACACAGAAAAAGAAACATCATAAGGTATCACTAATACACGGAATGTAAACTTGGCTACACAGGAACTGAATTACAAAACAGAACAGGGTCTCAAATGTAGAAAACCAACTTATGCTTGCTTAAGGGGAATGGTGAGTTGGGGTGCTGCATAAACCCAGAGATTGAAATTAGCACAGATACCGTTCCATAAGCCAAATATGTAATAGACAAGAGCTACTCCTTGCTCAACGAAGTGGACTCAACACCCCATATTAAACGCCTAAGAATATACCTGACTAGTAAGAATCTTAAAACCTATGGATTTATATGTCTCCGAAAGAGAATCAAGCGTGTGTACAGCGGCATAAATGCAGCAGTGATAGGATTGGTGAGGTTCGGTGAGCAAATGCAGACCCTTTGAAGTCATATTGCATGGTACCCATTCCATGGGTCTCAACTCTCCAGGTTTAAGGGATTCTTCCTTCAGCTAAAACATGCATGTGGAACCCAGAGTATGATCCACCGTGTGATCGGGAAACGTGTTCAAATGTGTCTCAGTTTTCGTCCCCTGGTACTCGGGTGCCACATTCCAGACGCTTTACTAACACTCTCCCCACTTGGAGAGTCAGTGCCTTTAAACTTCTGTTTGGCCCAGTTTGCAATTTCTGCGGAAAATGAAGAGGAATAGGGAGAACCAATGAGAGACTAGCTGGAGGTGTCTGGACGGGCAAATTTAACTCTCATTTCCCACCAGGAAGAGGAATTAACCAAAGGCTCAGCGTGCCATGCCGGAACCACACTAGGGCCTGAAGCAATCCTGCGGTGTTGCGGCCAGCTCACAAGAAAGCGAGTTGAAGAAAGGAGCTCCGGGGCCCTGTAATTCACAAACCTGCAGAGTTATAAATGACAGCTATCGTCCAAAAATATATTGAAGTAAGCCTGCCAAGAGGACTTGAAAGCGAGGCAGAATTGCAGGAAACCGATTTCAGGAGGTAGACTGGAATTGCATGTAAAGCATAGGAAAAGAGGCAGAACGTCCACAATGATGCACTTGGCCAAAAAGGGCGTATGCGTTTTTTCCTGAATATATTCAGGAAAAAACGCATACGCCCTTTTTGGCCAACCAAGCAAGCTTGCAAAGGAAATCTGCACTACAATGAAGTCTCACTGCCCCCCGGTCAAAAGGGCCATCTGAAAAAAGTGTAAAATCCAGAAAGGGAGGACAGGCCATGGAGAACTGGGAGCCTTCTTATGCTGATGGGCGGGATGTAAATTGCCAACAGCCACTCTGGAGAAGTGTATGGTGTTTCCTGAAACATCTAAAAAACAAAGCAACAGAGCCTAGGGCACTTCCACTTATGGTCCTATAGCTTAGGGAAATTAAAATCAAAAAGACACAGCCACCCCAAAGTTTGGGACGGCTCTGTTTACAAGAACCTCGTATACGGTACAAGTTCAATATCGCAGAAAGCGAAAAATGGATAAAGAAGTTGTGGTACTTACGTACAATGCAATATCACTCAGCAATGAAATCTATGTCATCAGGCCAGTAGCAGCATAATGAGTGGATTCAGGTACGATGATTCTAAGTGAAATAAGTCACACAGAAAAAGAAACATCATAAGGTATCACTAATACATGGAATGTAAACTTGGCTACACAGGAACTGAATTACAAAACAGAACAGGGTCTCAAATGTAGAAAACCAACTTATGCTTGCTTAAGGGGAATGGTGAGTTGGGGTGCTGCACAAAACCAGAGATTGAAATTAGCACAGATACCGTTCCATAAGCCAAATATGTAATAGACAAGAGCTACTCCTTGCTCAACGAAGTGGACTCAACACCCCATCTTAAACGCCTAAGAATATACCTGACTAGTAAGAATCTTAAAACCTATGGATTTATATGTCTCCGAAAGAGAATCAAGCGTGTGTACAGCGGCATAAATGCAGCAGTGATAGGATTGGTGAGGTTCGGTGAGCAAATGCAGACCCTTTGAAGTCATATTGCATGGTACCCATTCCATGGGTCTCAACTCTCCAGGTTTAAGGGATTCTTCCTTCAGCTAAAACATGCATGTGGAACCCAGAGTATGATCCACCGTGTGATCGGGAAACGTGTTCAAATGTGTCTCAGTTTTCGTCCCCTGGTACTCGGGTGCAACATTCCAGACGCTTTACTAACACTCTCCCCACTTGGAGAGTCAGTGCCTTTAACGTCCTGTTTGGCCCAGTTTGCAATTTCTGCGGAAAATGAACAGGAATAGGGAGAACCAATGAGAGACTAGCTGGAGGTGTCTGGACGGGCAAATTTAACTCTCATTTCCCACCAGGAAGAGGAATTAACCAAAGGCTCAGCGTGCCATGCCGGAACCACACTAGGGCCTGAAGCAATCCTGCGGTGTTGCGGCCAGATCACAAGAAAGCGAGTTGAAGAAAGGAGCTCCGGGGCCCTGTAATTCACAAACCTGCAGAGTTATAAATGACAGCTATCGTCCAAAAATATATTGAAGTAAGCCTGCCAAGAGAACTTGAAATCGAGGCAGAATTGCAGGAAACCGATTTCAGGAGGTAGACTGGAATTGCATGTAAAGCATAGGAAAAGAGGCAGAACGTCCACAATGATGCACTTGGCCAAAAAGGGCGTATGCGTTTTTTCCTGAATATATTCAGGAAAAAACGCATACGCCCTTTTTGGCCAACCAAGCAAGCTTGCAAAGGAAATCTGCACTACAATGAAGTCTCACTGTCCCCCGGTCAAAAGGGCCATCTGAAAAAAGTGTATAATCCAGAGGCAGGACAGGCCAATGAGAACTGGGAGCCTTGTTATGCTGATGGGTGTGATGTAAATTGCCAAAAGCCACTCTGGAGAAGTGTATGGTGTTTACTGAAACATCTAAAAAACAAAGCAACAGAGCCTAGGGCACTTCCACTTATGGTCCTATAGCTTAGGGAAATTAAAATCAAAAAGACACAGCCACCCCAAAGTTTGGGACGGCTCTGTTTACAAGAACCTCGTATACGGTACAAGTTCAATATCGCAGAAAGCGAAAAATGGATAAAGAAGTTGTGGTACTTACGTACAATGCAATATCACTCAGCAATGAAATCTATGTCATCAGGCCAGTAGCAGCATAATGAGTGGATTCAGGTACGATGATTCTAAGTGAAATAAGTCACACAGAAAAAGAAACATCATAAGGTATCACTAATACACGGAATGTAAACTTGGCTACACAGGAACTGAATTACAAAACAGAACAGGGTCTCAAATGTAGAAAACCAACTTATGCTTGCTTAAGGGGAATGGTGAGTTGGGGTGCTGCATAAAACCAGAGATTGAAATTAGCACAGATACCGTTCCATAAGCCAAATATGTAATAGACAAGAGCTACTCCTTGCTCAACGAAGTGGACTCAACACCCCATCTTAAACGCCTAAGAATATACCTGACTAGTAAGAATCTTAAAACCTATGGATTTATATGTCTCCGAAAGAGAATCAAGCGTGTGTACAGCGGCATAAATGCAGCAGTGATAGGATTGGTGAGGTTCGGTGAGCAAATGCAGACCCTTTGAAGTCATATTGCATGGTACCCATTCCATGGGTCTCAACTCTCCAGGTTTAAGGGATTCTTCCTTCAGCTAAAACATGCATGTGGAACCCAGAGTATGATCCACCGTGTGATCGGGAAACGTGTTCAAATGTGTCTCAGTTTTCGTCCCCTGGTACTCGGGTGCCACATTCCAGACGCTTTACTAACACTCTCCTCACTTGGAGAGTCAGTGCCTTTAAACTTCTGTTTGGTCCAGTTTGCAATTTCTGCGGAAAATGAACAGGAATAGGGAGAACCAATGAGAGACTAGCTGGAGGTGTCTGGACGGGCAAATTTAACTCTCATTTCCCACCAGGAAGAGGAATTAACCAAAGGCTCAGCGTGCCATGCCGGAACCACACTAGGGCCTGAAGCAATCCTGCGGTGTTGCGGCCAGCTCACAAGAAAGCGAGTTGAAGAAAGGAGCTCCGGGGCCCTGTAATTCACAAACCTGCAGAGTTATAAATGACAGCTATCGTCCAAAAATATATTGAAGTAAGCCTGCCAAGAGGACTTGAAATCGAGGCAGAATTGCAGGAAACCGATTTCAGGAGGTAGACTGGAATTGCATGTAAAGCATAGGAAAAGAGGCAGAACGTCCACAATGATGCACTTGGCCAAAAAGGGCGTATGCGTTTTTTCCTGAATATATTCAGGAAAAAACGCATACGCCCTTTTTGGCCAACCAAGCAAGCTTGCAAAGGAAATCTGCACTACAATGAAGTCTCACTGTCCCCCGGTCAAAAGGGCCATCTGAAAAAAGTGTATAATCCAGAGGCAGGACAGGCCAATGAGAACTGGGAGCCTTGTTATGCTGATGGGTGTGATGTAAATTGCCAAAAGCCACTCTGGAGAAGTGTATGGTGTTTCCTGAAACATCTAAAAAACAAAGCAACAGAGCCTAGGGCACTTCCACTTATGGTCCTATAGCTTAGGGAAATTAAAATCAAAAAGACACAGCCACCCCAAAGTTTGGGACGGCTCTGTTTACAAGAACCTCGTATACGGTACAAGTTCAATATCGCAGAAAGCGAAAAATGGATAAAGAAGTTGTGGTACTTACGTACAATGCAATATCACTCAGCAATGAAATCTATGTCATCAGGCCAGTAGCAGCATAATGAGTGGATTCAGGTACGATGATTCTAAGTGAAATAAGTCACACAGAAAAAGAAACATCATAAGGTATCACTAATACACGGAATGTAAACTTGGCTACACAGGAACTGAATTACAAAACAGAACAGGGTCTCAAATGTAGAAAACCAACTTATGCTTGCTTAAGGGGAATGGTGAGTTGGGGTGCTGCATAAAACCAGAGATTGAAATTAGCACAGATACCGTTCCATAAGCCAAATATGTAATAGACAAGAGCTACTCCTTGCTCAACGAAGTGGACTCAACACCCCATCTTAAACGCCTAAGAATATACCTGACTAGTAAGAATCTTAAAACCTATGGATTTATATGTCTCCGAAAGAGAATCAAGCGTGTGTACAGCGGCATAAATGCAGCAGTGATAGGATTGGTGAGGTTCGGTGAGCAAATGCAGACCCTTTGAAGTCATATTGCATGGTACCCATTCCATGGGTCTCAACTCTCCAGGTTTAAGGGATTCTTCCTTCAGCTAAAACATGCATGTGGAACCCAGAGTATGATCCACCGTGTGATCGGGAAACGTGTTCAAATGTGTCTCAGTTTTCGTCCCCTGGTACTCGGGTGCCACATTCCAGACGCTTTACTAACACTCTCCTCACTTGGAGAGTCAGTGCCTTTAAACTTCTGTTTGGTCCAGTTTGCAATTTCTGCGGAAAATGAACAGGAATAGGGAGAACCAATGAGAGACTAGCTGGAGGTGTCTGGACGGGCAAATTTAACTCTCATTTCCCACCAGGAAGAGGAATTAACCAAAGGCTCAGCGTGCCATGCCGGAACCACACTAGGGCCTGAAGCAATCCTGCGGTGTTGCGGCCAGCTCACAAGAAAGCGAGTTGAAGAAAGGAGCTCCGGGGCCCTGTAATTCACAAACCTGCAGAGTTATAAATGACAGCTATCGTCCAAAAATATATTGAAGTAAGCCTGCCAAGAGGACTTGAAAGCGAGGCAGAATTGCAGGAAACCGATTTCAGGAGGTAGACTGGAATTGCATGTAAAGCATAGGAAAAGAGGCAGAACGTCCACAATGATGCACTTGGCCAAAAAGGGTGTATGCGTTTTTTCCTGAATATATTCAGGAAAAAACGCATACGCCCTTTTTGGCCAACCAAGCAAGCTTGCAAAGGAAATCTGCACTACAATGAAGTCTCACTGCCCCCTGGTCAAAAGGGCCATCTGAAAAAAGTGTAAAATCCAGAAAGGGAGGACAGGCCATGGAGAACTGGGAGCCTTCTTATGCTGATGGGCGGGATGTAAATTGCCAACAGCCACTCTGGAGAAGTGTATGGTGTTTCCTGAAACATCTAAAAAACAAAGCAACAGAGCCTAGGGCACTTCCACTTATGGTCCTATAGCTTAGGGAAATTAAAATCAAAAAGACACAGCCACGCCAAAGTTTGGGACGGCTCTGTTTACAAGAACCTCGTATACGGTACAAGTTCAATATCGCGGAAAGCGAAAAATGGATAAAGAAGTTGTGGTACTTACGTACAATGCAATATCACTCAGCAATGAAATCTATGTCATCAGGCCAGTAGCAGCATAATGAGTGGATTCAGGTACGATGATTCTAAGTGAAATAAGTCACACAGAAAAAGAAACATCATAAGGTATCACTAATACACGGAATGTAAACTTGGCTACACAGGAACTGAATTACAAAACAGAACAGGGTCTCAAATGTAGAAAACCAACTTATGCTTGCTTAAGGGGAATGGTGAGTTGGGGTGCTGCATAAACCCAGAGATTGAAATTAGCACAGATACCGTTCCATAAGCCAAATATGTAATAGACAAGAGCTACTCCTTGCTCAACGAAGTGGACTCAACACCCCATATTAAACGCCTAAGAATATACCTGACTAGTAAGAATCTTAAAACCTATGGATTTATATGTCTCCGAAAGAGAATCAAGCGTGTGTACAGCGGCATAAATGCAGCAGTGATAGGATTGGTGAGGTTCGGTGAGCAAATGCAGACCCTTTGAAGTCATATTGCATGGTACCCATTCCATGGGTCTCAACTCTCCAGGTTTAAGGGATTCTTCCTTCAGCTAAAACATGCATGTGGAACCCAGAGTATGATCCACCGTGTGATCGGGAAACGTGTTCAAATGTGTCTCAGTTTTCGTCCCCTGGTACTCGGGTGCCACATTCCAGACGCTTTACTAACACTCTCCCCACTTGGAGAGTCAGTGCCTTTAAACTTCTGTTTGGCCCAGTTTGCAATTTCTGCGGAAAATGAAGAGGAATAGGGAGAACCAATGAGAGACTAGCTGGAGGTGTCTGGACGGGCAAATTTAACTCTCATTTCCCACCAGGAAGAGGAATTAACCAAAGGCTCAGCGTGCCATGCCGGAACCACACTAGGGCCTGAAGCAATCCTGCGGTGTTGCGGCCAGCTCACAAGAAAGCGAGTTGAAGAAAGGAGCTCCGGGGCCCTGTAATTCACAAACCTGCAGAGTTATAAATGACAGCTATCGTCCAAAAATATATTGAAGTAAGCCTGCCAAGAGGACTTGAAAGCGAGGCAGAATTGCAGGAAACCGATTTCAGGAGGTAGACTGGAATTGCATGTAAAGCATAGGAAAAGAGGCAGAACGTCCACAATGATGCACTTGGCCAAAAAGGGCGTATGCGTTTTTTCCTGAATATATTCAGGAAAAAACGCATACGCCCTTTTTGGCCAACCAAGCAAGCTTGCAAAGGAAATCTGCACTACAATGAAGTCTCACTGCCCCCCGGTCAAAAGGGCCATCTGAAAAAAGTGTAAAATCCAGAAAGGGAGGACAGGCCATGGAGAACTGGGAGCCTTCTTATGCTGATGGGCGGGATGTAAATTGCCAACAGCCACTCTGGAGAAGTGTATGGTGTTTCCTGAAACATCTAAAAAACAAAGCAACAGAGCCTAGGGCACTTCCACTTATGGTCCTATAGCTTAGGGAAATTAAAATCAAAAAGACACAGCCACCCCAAAGTTTGGGACGGCTCTGTTTACAAGAACCTCGTATACGGTACAAGTTCAATATCGCAGAAAGCGAAAAATGGATAAAGAAGTTGTGGTACTTACGTACAATGCAATATCACTCAGCAATGAAATCTATGTCATCAGGCCAGTAGCAGCATAATGAGTGGATTCAGGTACGATGATTCTAAGTGAAATAAGTCACACAGAAAAAGAAACATCATAAGGTATCACTAATACATGGAATGTAAACTTGGCTACACAGGAACTGAATTACAAAACAGAACAGGGTCTCAAATGTAGAAAACCAACTTATGCTTGCTTAAGGGGAATGGTGAGTTGGGGTGCTGCACAAAACCAGAGATTGAAATTAGCACAGATACCGTTCCATAAGCCAAATATGTAATAGACAAGAGCTACTCCTTGCTCAACGAAGTGGACTCAACACCCCATCTTAAACGCCTAAGAATATACCTGACTAGTAAGAATCTTAAAACCTATGGATTTATATGTCTCCGAAAGAGAATCAAGCGTGTGTACAGCGGCATAAATGCAGCAGTGATAGGATTGGTGAGGTTCGGTGAGCAAATGCAGACCCTTTGAAGTCATATTGCATGGTACCCATTCCATGGGTCTCAACTCTCCAGGTTTAAGGGATTCTTCCTTCAGCTAAAACATGCATGTGGAACCCAGAGTATGATCCACCGTGTGATCGGGAAACGTGTTCAAATGTGTCTCAGTTTTCGTCCCCTGGTACTCGGGTGCAACATTCCAGACGCTTTACTAACACTCTCCCCACTTGGAGAGTCAGTGCCTTTAACGTCCTGTTTGGCCCAGTTTGCAATTTCTGCGGAAAATGAACAGGAATAGGGAGAACCAATGAGAGACTAGCTGGAGGTGTCTGGACGGGCAAATTTAACTCTCATTTCCCACCAGGAAGAGGAATTAACCAAAGGCTCAGCGTGCCATGCCGGAACCACACTAGGGCCTGAAGCAATCCTGCGGTGTTGCGGCCAGATCACAAGAAAGCGAGTTGAAGAAAGGAGCTCCGGGGCCCTGTAATTCACAAACCTGCAGAGTTATAAATGACAGCTATCGTCCAAAAATATATTGAAGTAAGCCTGCCAAGAGAACTTGAAATCGAGGCAGAATTGCAGGAAACCGATTTCAGGAGGTAGACTGGAATTGCATGTAAAGCATAGGAAAAGAGGCAGAACGTCCACAATGATGCACTTGGCCAAAAAGGGCGTATGCGTTTTTTCCTGAATATATTCAGGAAAAAACGCATACGCCCTTTTTGGCCAACCAAGCAAGCTTGCAAAGGAAATCTGCACTACAATGAAGTCTCACTGTCCCCCGGTCAAAAGGGCCATCTGAAAAAAGTGTATAATCCAGAGGCAGGACAGGCCAATGAGAACTGGGAGCCTTGTTATGCTGATGGGTGTGATGTAAATTGCCAAAAGCCACTCTGGAGAAGTGTATGGTGTTTACTGAAACATCTAAAAAACAAAGCAACAGAGCCTAGGGCACTTCCACTTATGGTCCTATAGCTTAGGGAAATTAAAATCAAAAAGACACAGCCACCCCAAAGTTTGGGACGGCTCTGTTTACAAGAACCTCGTATACGGTACAAGTTCAATATCGCAGAAAGCGAAAAATGGATAAAGAAGTTGTGGTACTTACGTACAATGCAATATCACTCAGCAATGAAATCTATGTCATCAGGCCAGTAGCAGCATAATGAGTGGATTCAGGTACGATGATTCTAAGTGAAATAAGTCACACAGAAAAAGAAACATCATAAGGTATCACTAATACACGGAATGTAAACTTGGCTACACAGGAACTGAATTACAAAACAGAACAGGGTCTCAAATGTAGAAAACCAACTTATGCTTGCTTAAGGGGAATGGTGAGTTGGGGTGCTGCATAAAACCAGAGATTGAAATTAGCACAGATACCGTTCCATAAGCCAAATATGTAATAGACAAGAGCTACTCCTTGCTCAACGAAGTGGACTCAACACCCCATCTTAAACGCCTAAGAATATACCTGACTAGTAAGAATCTTAAAACCTATGGATTTATATGTCTCCGAAAGAGAATCAAGCGTGTGTACAGCGGCATAAATGCAGCAGTGATAGGATTGGTGAGGTTCGGTGAGCAAATGCAGACCCTTTGAAGTCATATTGCATGGTACCCATTCCATGGGTCTCAACTCTCCAGGTTTAAGGGATTCTTCCTTCAGCTAAAACATGCATGTGGAACCCAGAGTATGATCCACCGTGTGATCGGGAAACGTGTTCAAATGTGTCTCAGTTTTCGTCCCCTGGTACTCGGGTGCCACATTCCAGACGCTTTACTAACACTCTCCTCACTTGGAGAGTCAGTGCCTTTAAACTTCTGTTTGGTCCAGTTTGCAATTTCTGCGGAAAATGAACAGGAATAGGGAGAACCAATGAGAGACTAGCTGGAGGTGTCTGGACGGGCAAATTTAACTCTCATTTCCCACCAGGAAGAGGAATTAACCAAAGGCTCAGCGTGCCATGCCGGAACCACACTAGGGCCTGAAGCAATCCTGCGGTGTTGCGGCCAGCTCACAAGAAAGCGAGTTGAAGAAAGGAGCTCCGGGGCCCTGTAATTCACAAACCTGCAGAGTTATAAATGACAGCTATCGTCCAAAAATATATTGAAGTAAGCCTGCCAAGAGGACTTGAAAGCGAGGCAGAATTGCAGGAAACCGATTTCAGGAGGTAGACTGGAATTGCATGTAAAGCATAGGAAAAGAGGCAGAATGTCCACAATGATGCACTTGGCCAAAAAGGGCGTATGCGTTTTTTCCTGAATATATTCAGGAAAAAACGCATACGCCCTTTTTGGCCAACCAAGCAAGCTTGCAAAGGAAATCTGCACTACAATGAAGTCTCACTGCCCCCTGGTCAAAAGGGCCATCTGAAAAAAGTGTAAAATCCAGAAAGGGAGGACAGGCCATGGAGAACTGGGAGCCTTCTTATGCTGATGGGCGGGATGTAAATTGCCAACAGCCACTCTGGAGAAGTGTATGGTGTTTCCTGAAACATCTAAAAAACAAAGCAACAGAGCCTAGGGCACTTCCACTTATGGTCCTATAGCTTAGGGAAATTAAAATCAAAAAGACACAGCCACGCCAAAGTTTGGGACGGCTCTGTTTACAAGAACCTCGTATACGGTACAAGTTCAATATCGCGGAAAGCGAAAAATGGATAAAGAAGTTGTGGTACTTACGTACAATGCAATATCACTCAGCAATGAAATCTATGTCATCAGGCCAGTAGCAGCATAATGAGTGGATTCAGGTACGATGATTCTAAGTGAAATAAGTCACACAGAAAAAGAAACATCATAAGGTATCACTAATACACGGAATGTAAACTTGGCTACACAGGAACTGAATTACAAAACAGAACAGGGTCTCAAATGTAGAAAACCAACTTATGCTTGCTTAAGGGGAATGGTGAGTTGGGGTGCTGCATAAAACCAGAGATTGAAATTAGCACAGATACCGTTCCATAAGCCAAATATGTAATAGACAAGAGCTACTCCTTGCTCAACGAAGTGGACTCAACACCCCATATTAAACGCCTAAGAATATACCTGACTAGTAAGAATCTTAAAACCTATGGATTTATATGTCTCCGAAAGAGAATCAAGCGTGTGTACAGCGGCATAAATGCAGCAGTGATAGGATTGGTGAGGTTCGGTGAGCAAATGCAGACCCTTTGAAGTCATATTGCATGGTACCCATTCCATGGGTCTCAACTCTCCAGGTTTAAGGGATTCTTCCTTCAGCTAAAACATGCATGTGGAACCCAGAGTATGATCCACCGTGTGATCGGGAAACGTGTTCAAATGTGTCTCAGTTTTCGTCCCCTGGTACTCGGGTGCCACATTCCAGACGCTTTACTAAAACTCTCCCCACTTGGAGAGTCAGTGCCTTTAAACTTCTGTTTGGCCCAGTTTGCAATTTCTGCGGAAAATGAACAGGAATAGGGAGAACCAATGAGAGACTAGCTGGAGGTGTCTGGACGGGCAAATTTAACTCTCATTTCCCACCAGGAAGAGGAATTAACCAAAGGCTCAGCGTGCCATGCCGGAACCACACTAGGGCCTGAAGCAATCCTGCGGTGTTGCGGCCAGCTCACAAGAAAGCGAGTTGAAGAAAGGAGCTCCGGGGCCCTGTAATTCACAAACCTGCAGAGTTATAAATGACAGCTATCGTCCAAAAATATATTGAAGTAAGCCTGCCAAGAGGACTTGAAAGCGAGGCAGAATTGCAGGAAACCGATTTCAGGAGGTAGACTGGAATTGCATGTAAAGCATAGGAAAAGAGGCAGAACGTCCACAATGATGCACTTGGCCAAAAAGGGCGTATGCGTTTTTTCCTGAATATATTCAGGAAAAAACGCATACGCCCTTTTTGGCCAACCAAGCAAGCTTGCAAAGGAAATCTGCACTACAATGAAGTCTCACTGCCCCCTGGTCAAAAGGGCCATCTGAAAAAAGTGTAAAATCCAGAAAGGGAGGACAGGCCATGGAGAACTGGGAGCCTTCTTATGCTGATGGGCGGGATGTAAATTGCCAACAGCCACTCTGGAGAAGTGTATGGTGTTTCCTGAAACATCTAAAAAACAAAGCAACAGAGCCTAGGGCACTTCCACTTATGGTCCTATAGCTTAGGGAAATTAAAATCAAAAAGACACAGCCACGCCAAAGTTTGGGACGGCTCTGTTTACAAGAACCTCGTATACGGTACAAGTTCAATATCGCGGAAAGCGAAAAATGGATAAAGAAGTTGTGGTACTTACGTACAATGCAATATCACTCAGCAATGAAATCTATGTCATCAGGCCAGTAGCAGCATAATGAGTGGATTCAGGTACGATGATTCTAAGTGAAATAAGTCACACAGAAAAAGAAACATCATAAGGTATCACTAATACACGGAATGTAAACTTGGCTACACAGGAACTGAATTACAAAACAGAACAGGGTCTCAAATGTAGAAAACCAACTTATGCTTGCTTAAGGGGAATGGTGAGTTGGGGTGCTGCATAAACCCAGAGATTGAAATTAGCACAGATACCGTTCCATAAGCCAAATATGTAATAGACAAGAGCTACTCCTTGCTCAACGAAGTGGACTCAACACCCCATCTTAAACGCCTAAGAATATACCTGACTAGTAAGAATCTTAAAACCTATGGATTTATATGTCTCCGAAAGAGAATCAAGCGTGTGTACAGCGGCATAAATGCAGCAGTGATAGGATTGGTGAGGTTCGGTGAGCAAATGCAGACCCTTTGAAGTCATATTGCATGGTACCCATTCCATGGGTCTCAACTCTCCAGGTTTAAGGGATTCTTCCTTCAGCTAAAACATGCATGTGGAACCCAGAGTATGATCCACCGTGTGATCGGGAAACGTGTTCAAATGTGTCTCAGTTTTCGTCCCCTGGTACTCGGGTGCCACATTCCAGACGCTTTACTAAAACTCTCCCCACTTGGAGAGTCAGTGCCTTTAAACTTCTGTTTGGCCCAGTTTGCAATTTCTGCGGAAAATGAACAGGAATAGGGAGAACCAATGAGAGACTAGCTGGAGGTGTCTGGACGGGCAAATTTAACTCTCATTTCCCACCAGGAAGAGGAATTAACCAAAGGCTCAGCGTGCCATGCCGGAACCACACTAGGGCCTGAAGCAATCCTGCGGTGTTGCGGCCAGCTCACAAGAAAGCGAGTTGAAGAAAGGAGCTCCGGGGCCCTGTAATTCACAAACCTGCAGAGTTATAAATGACAGCTATCGTCCAAAAATATATTGAAGTAAGCCTGCCAAGAGGACTTGAAAGCGAGGCAGAATTGCAGGAAACCGATTTCAGGAGGTAGACTGGAATTGCATGTAAAGCATAGGAAAAGAGGCAGAACGTCCACAATGATGCACTTGGCCAAAAAGGGCGTATGCGTTTTTTCCTGAATATATTCAGGAAAAAACGCATACGCCCTTTTTGGCCAACCAAGCAAGCTTGCAAAGGAAATCTGCACTACAATGAAGTCTCACTGCCCCCCGGTCAAAAGGGCCATCTGAAAAAAGTGTAAAATCCAGAAAGGGAGGACAGGCCATGGAGAACTGGGAGCCTTCTTATGCTGATGGGCGGGATGTAAATTGCCAACAGCCACTCTGGAGAAGTGTATGGTGTTTCCTGAAACATCTAAAAAACAAAGCAACAGAGCCTAGGGCACTTCCACTTATGGTCCTATAGCTTAGGGAAATTAAAATCAAAAAGACACAGCCACCCCAAAGTTTGGGACGGCTCTGTTTACAAGAACCTCATATACGGTACAAGTTCAATATCGCAGAAAGCGAAAAATGGATAAAGAAGTTGTGGTACTTACGTACAATGCAATATCACTCAGCAATGAAATCTATGTCATCAGGCCAGTAGCAGCATAATGAGTGGATTCAGGTACGATGATTCTAAGTGAAATAAGTCACACAGAAAAAGAAACATCATAAGGTATCACTAATACACGGAATGTAAACTTGGCTACACAGGAACTGAATTACAAAACAGAACAGGGTCTCAAATGTAGAAAACCAACTTATGCTTGCTTAAGGGGAATGGTGAGTTGGGGTGCTGCATAAAACCAGAGATTGAAATTAGCACAGATACCGTTCCATAAGCCAAATATGTAATAGACAAGAGCTACTCCTTGCTCAACGAAGTGGACTCAACACCCCATCTTAAACGCCTAAGAATATACCTGACTAGTAAGAATCTTAAAACCTATGGATTTATATGTCTCCGAAAGAGAATCAAGCGTGTGTACAGCGGCATAAATGCAGCAGTGATAGGATTGGTGAGGTTCGGTGAGCAAATGCAGACCCTTTGAAGTCATATTGCATGGTACCCATTCCATGGGTCTCAACTCTCCAGGTTTAAGGGATTCTTCCTTCAGCTAAAACATGCATGTGGAACCCAGAGTATGATCCACCGTGTGATCGGGAAACGTGTTCAAATGTGTCTCAGTTTTCGTCCCCTGGTACTCGGGTGCCACATTCCAGACGCTTTACTAACACTCTCCCCACTTGGAGAGTCAGTGCCTTTAACGTCCTGTTTGGCCCAGTTTGCAATTTCTGCGGAAAATGAACAGGAATAGGGAGAACGAATGAGAGACTAGCTGGAGGTGTCTGGACGGGCAAATTTAACTCTCATTTCCCACCAGGAAGAGGAATTAACCAAAGGCTCAGCGTGCCATGCCGGAACCACACTAGGGCCTGAAGCAATCCTGCGGTGTTGCGGCCAGCTCACAAGAAAGCGAGTTGAAGAAAGGAGCTCCGGGGCCCTGTAATTCACAAACCTGCAGAGTTATAAATGACAGCTATCGTCCAAAAATATATTGAAGTAAGCCTGCCAAGAGGACTTGAAAGCGAGGCAGAATTGCAGGAAACCGATTTCAGGAGGTAGACTGGAATTGCATGTAAAGCATAGGAAAAGAGGCAGAACGTCCACAATGATGCACTTGGCCAAAAAGGGCGTATGCGTTTTTTCCTGAATATATTCAGGAAAAAACGCATACGCCCTTTTTGGCCAACCAAGCAAGCTTGCAAAGGAAATCTGCACTACAATGAAGTCTCACTGCCCCCCGGTCAAAAGGGCCATCTGAAAAAAGTGTAAAATCCAGAAAGGGAGGACAGGCCATGGAGAACTGGGAGCCTTCTTATGCTGATGGGCGGGATGTAAATTGCCAACAGCCACTCTGGAGAAGTGTATGGTGTTTCCTGAAACATCTAAAAAACAAAGCAACAGAGCCTAGGGCACTTCCACTTATGGTCCTATAGCTTAGGGAAATTAAAATCAAAAAGACACAGCCACCCCAAAGTTTGGGACGGCTCTGTTTACAAGAACCTCGTATACGGTACAAGTTCAATATCGCAGAAAGCGAAAAATGGATAAAGAAGTTGTGGTACTTACGTACAATGCAATATCACTCAGCAATGAAATCTATGTCATCAGGCCAGTAGCAGCATAATGAGTGGATTCAGGTACGATGATTCTAAGTGAAATAAGTCACACAGAAAAAGAAACATCATAAGGTATCACTAATACACGGAATGTAAACTTGGCTACACAGGAACTGAATTACAAAACAGAACAGGGTCTCAAATGTAGAAAACCAACTTATGCTTGCTTAAGGGGAATGGTGAGTTGGGGTGCTGCACAAAACCAGAGATTGAAATTAGCACAGATACTGTTCCATAAGCCAAATATGTAATAGACAAGAGCTACTCCTTGCTCAACGAAGTGGACTCAACACCCCATCTTAAACGCCTAAGAATATACCTGACTAGTAAGAATCTTAAAACCTATGGATTTATATGTCTCCGAAAGAGAATCAAGCGTGTGTACAGCGGCATAAATGCAGCAGTGATAGGATTGGTGAGGTTCGGTGAGCAAATGCAGACCCTTTGAAGTCATATTGCATGGTACCCATTCCATGGGTCTCAACTCTCCAGGTTTAAGGGATTCTTCCTTCAGCTAAAACATGCATGTGGAACCCAGAGTATGATCCACCGTGTGATCGGGAAACGTGTTCAAATGTGTCTCAGTTTTCGTCCCCTGGTACTCGGGTGCCACATTCCAGACGCTTTACTAACACTCTCCCCACTTGGAGAGTCAGTGCCTTTAACGTCCTGTTTGGCCCAGTTTGCAATTTCTGCGGAAAATGAACAGGAATAGGGAGAACCAATGAGAGACTAGCTGGAGGTGTCTGGACGGGCAAATTTAACTCTCATTTCCCACCAGGAAGAGGAATTAACCAAAGGCTCAGCGTGCCATGCCGGAACCACACTAGGGCCTGAAGCAATCCTGCGGTGTTGCGGCCAGCTCACAAGAAAGCGAGTTGAAGAAAGGAGCTCCGGGGCCCTGTAATTCACAAACCTGCAGAGTTATAAATGACAGCTATCGTCCAAAAATATATTGAAGTAAGCCTGCCAAGAGGACTTGAAAGCGAGGCAGAATTGCAGGAAACCGATTTCAGGAGGTAGACTGGAATTGCATGTAAAGCATAGGAAAAGTGGCAGAACGTCCACAATGATGCACTTGGCCAAAAAGGGCGTATGCGTTTTTTCCTGAATATATTCAGGAAAAAACGCATACGCCCTTTTTGGCCAACCAAGCAAGCTTGCAAAGGAAATCTGCACTACAATGAAGTCTCACTGCCCCCCGGTCAAAAGGGCCATCTGAAAAAAGTGTAAAATCCAGAAAGGGAGGACAGGCCATGGAGAACTGGGAGCCTTCTTATGCTGATGGGCGGGATGTAAATTGCCAACAGCCACTCTGGAGAAGTGTATGGTGTTTCCTGAAACATCTAAAAAACAAAGCAACAGAGCCTAGGGCACTTCCACTTATGGTCCTATAGCTTAGGGAAATTAAAATCAAAAAGACACAGCCACCCCAAAGTTTGGGACGGCTCTGTTTACAAGAACCTCGTATACGGTACAAGTTCAATATCGCAGAAAGCGAAAAATGGATAAAGAAGTTGTGGTACTTACGTACAATGCAATATCACTCAGCAATGAAATCTATGTCATCAGGCCAGTAGCAGCATAATGAGTGGATTCAGGTACGATGATTCTAAGTGAAATAAGTCACACAGAAAAAGAAACATCATAAGGTATCACTAATACACGGAATGTAAACTTGGCTACACAGGAACTGAATTACAAAACAGAACAGGGTCTCAAATGTAGAAAACCAACTTATGCTTGCTTAAGGGGAATGGTGAGTTGGGGTGCTGCACAAAACCAGAGATTGAAATTAGCACAGATACTGTTCCATAAGCCAAATATGTAATAGACAAGAGCTACTCCTTGCTCAACGAAGTGGACTCAACACCCCATCTTAAACGCCTAAGAATATACCTGACTAGTAAGAATCTTAAAACCTATGGATTTATATGTCTCCGAAAGAGAATCAAGCGTGTGTACAGCGGCATAAATGCAGCAGTGATAGGATTGGTGAGGTTCGGTGAGCAAATGCAGACCCTTTGAAGTCATATTGCATGGTACCCATTCCATGGGTCTCAACTCTCCAGGTTTAAGGGATTCTTCCTTCAGCTAAAACATGCATGTGGAACCCAGAGTATGATCCACCGTGTGATCGGGAAACGTGTTCAAATGTGTCTCAGTTTTCGTCCCCTGGTACTCGGGTGCCACATTCCAGACGCTTTACTAACACTCTCCCCACTTGGAGAGTCAGTGCCTTTAACGTCCTGTTTGGCCCAGTTTGCAATTTCTGCGGAAAATGAACAGGAATAGGGAGAACCAATGAGAGACTAGCTGGAGGTGTCTGGACGGGCAAATTTAACTCTCATTTCCCACCAGGAAGAGGAATTAACCAAAGGCTCAGCGTGCCATGCCGGAACCACACTAGGGCCTGAAGCAATCCTGCGGTGTTGCGGCCAGCTCACAAGAAAGCGAGTTGAAGAAAGGAGCTCCGGGGCCCTGTAATTCACAAACCTGCAGAGTTATAAATGACAGCTATCGTCCAAAAATATATTGAAGTAAGCCTGCCAAGAGGACTTGAAAGCGAGGCAGAATTGCAGGAAACCGATTTCAGGAGGTAGACTGGAATTGCATGTAAAGCATAGGAAAAGAGGCAGAACGTCCACAATGATGCACTTGGCCAAAAAGGGCGTATGCGTTTTTTCCTGAATATATTCAGGAAAAAACGCATACGCCCTTTTTGGCCAACCAAGCAAGCTTGCAAAGGAAATCTGCACTACAATGAAGTCTCACTGCCCCCCGGTCAAAAGGGCCATCTGAAAAAAGTGTAAAATCCAGAAAGGGAGGACAGGCCATGGAGAACTGGGAGCCTTCTTATGCTGATGGGCGGGATGTAAATTGCCAACAGCCACTCTGGAGAAGTGTATGGTGTTTCCTGAAACATCTAAAAAACAAAGCAACAGAGCCTAGGGCACTTCCACTTATGGTCCTATAGCTTAGGGAAATTAAAATCAAAAAGACACAGCCACCCCAAAGTTTGGGACGGCTCTGTTTACAAGAACCTCGTATACGGTACAAGTTCAATATCGCAGAAAGCGAAAAATGGATAAAGAAGTTGTGGTACTTACGTACAATGCAATATCACTCAGCAATGAAATCTATGTCATCAGGCCAGTAGCAGCATAATGAGTGGATTCAGGTACGATGATTCTAAGTGAAATAAGTCACACAGAAAAAGAAACATCATAAGGTATCACTAATACACGGAATGTAAACTTGGCTACACAGGAACTGAATTACAAAACAGAACAGGGTCTCAAATGTAGAAAACCAACTTATGCTTGCTTAAGGGGAATGGTGAGTTGGGGTGCTGCACAAAACCAGAGATTGAAATTAGCACAGATACCATTCCATAAGCCAAATATGTAATAGACAAGAGCTACTCCTTGCTCAACGAAGTGGACTCAACACCCCATCTTAAACGCCTAAGAATATACCTGACTAGTAAGAATCTTAAAACCTATGGATTTATATGTCTCCGAAAGAGAATCAAGCGTGTGTACAGCGGCATAAATGCAGCAGTGATAGGATTGGTGAGGTTCGGTGAGCAAATGCAGACCCTTTGAAGTCATATTGCATGGTACCCATTCCATGGGTCTCAACTCTCCAGGTTTAAGGGATTCTTCCTTCAGCTAAAACATGCATGTGGAACCCAGAGTATGATCCACCGTGTGATCGGGAAACGTGTTCAAATGTGTCTCAGTTTTCGTCCCCTGGTACTCGGGTGCAACATTCCAGACGCTTTACTAACACTCTCCCCACTTGGAGAGTCAGTGCCTTTAACGTCCTGTTTGGCCCAGTTTGCAATTTCTGCGGAAAATGAACAGGAATAGGGAGAACCAATGAGAGACTAGCTGGAGGTGTCTGGACGGGCAAATTTAACTCTCATTTCCCACCAGGAAGAGGAATTAACCAAAGGCTCAGCGTGCCATGCCAGAACCACACTAGGGCCTGAAGCAATCCTGCGGTGTTGCGGCCAGCTCACAAGAAAGCGAGTTGAAGAAAGGAGCTCCGGGGCCCTGTAATTCACAAACCTGCAGAGTTATAAATGACAGCTATCGTCCAAAAATATATTGAAGTAAGCCTGCCAAGAGGACTTGAAAGCGAGGCAGAATTGCAGGAAACCGATTTCAGGAGGTAGACTGGAATTGCATGTAAAGCATAGGAAAAGAGGCAGAACGTCCACAATGATGCACTTGGCCAAAAAGGGCGTATGCGTTTTTTCCTGAATATATTCAGGAAAAAACGCATACGCCCTTTTTGGCCAACCAAGCAAGCTTGCAAAGGAAATCTGCACTACAATGAAGTCTCACTGCCCCCCGGTCAAAAGGGCCATCTGAAAAAAGTGTAAAATCCAGAAAGGGAGGACAGGCCATGGAGAACTGGGAGCCTTCTTATGCTGATGGGCGGGATGTAAATTGCCAACAGCCACTCTGGAGAAGTGTATGGTGTTTCCTGAAACATCTAAAAAACAAAGCAACAGAGCCTAGGGCACTTCCACTTATGGTCCTATAGCTTAGGGAAATTAAAATCAAAAAGACACAGCCACCCCAAAGTTTGGGACGGCTCTGTTTACAAGAACCTCGTATACGGTACAAGTTCAATATCGCAGAAAGCGAAAAATGGATAAAGAAGTTGTGGTACTTACGTACAATGCAATATCACTCAGCAATGAAATCTATGTCATCAGGCCAGTAGCAGCATAATGAGTGGATTCAGGTACGATGATTCTAAGTGAAATAAGTCACACAGAAAAAGAAACATCATAAGGTATCACTAATACACGGAATGTAAACTTGGCTACACAGGAACTGAATTACAAAACAGAACAGGGTCTCAAATGTAGAAAACCAACTTATGCTTGCTTAAGGGGAATGGTGAGTTGGGGTGCTGCACAAAACCAGAGATTGAAATTAGCACAGATACCGTTCCATAAGCCAAATATGTAATAGACAAGAGCTACTCCTTGCTCAACGAAGTGGACTCAACACCCCATCTTAAACGCCTAAGAATATACCTGACTAGTAAGAATCTTAAAACCTATGGATTTATATGTCTCCGAAAGAGAATCAAGCGTGTGTACAGCGGCATAAATGCAGCAGTGATAGGATTGGTGAGGTTCGGTGAGCAAATGCAGACCCTTTGAAGTCATATTGCATGGTACCCATTCCATGGGTCTCAACTCTCCAGGTTTAAGGGATTCTTCCTTCAGCTAAAACATGCATGTGGAACCCAGAGTATGATCCACCGTGTGATCGGGAAACGTGTTCAAATGTGTCTCAGTTTTCGTCCCCTGGTACTCGGGTGCCACATTCCAGACGCTTTACTAACACTCTCCCCACTTGGAGAGTCAGTGCCTTTAACGTCCTGTTTGGCCCAGTTTGCAATTTCTGCGGAAAATGAACAGGAATAGGGAGAACCAATGAGAGACTAGCTGGAGGTGTCTGGACGGGCAAATTTAACTCTCATTTCCCACCAGGAAGAGGAATTAACCAAAGGCTCAGCGTGCCATGCCGGAACCACACTAGGGCCTGAAGCAATCCTGCGGTGTTGCGGCCAGCTCACAAGAAAGCGAGTTGAAGAAAGGAGCTCCGGGGCCCTGTAATTCACAAACCTGCAGAGTTATAAATGACAGCTATCGTCCAAAAATATATTGAAGTAAGCCTGCCAAGAGGACTTGAAAGCGAGGCAGAATTGCAGGAAACCGATTTCAGGAGGTAGACTGGAATTGCATGTAAAGCATAGGAAAAGAGGCAGAACGTCCACAATGATGCACTTGGCCAAAAAGGGCGTATGCGTTTTTTCCTGAATATATTCAGGAAAAAACGCATACGCCCTTTTTGGCCAACCAAGCAAGCTTGCAAAGGAAATCTGCACTACAATGAAGTCTCACTGCCCCCCGGTCAAAAGGGCCATCTGAAAAAAGTGTAAAATCCAGAAAGGGAGGACAGGCCATGGAGAACTGGGAGCCTTCTTATGCTGATGGGCGGGATGTAAATTGCCAACAGCCACTCTGGAGAAGTGTATGGTGTTTCCTGAAACATCTAAAAAACAAAGCAACAGAGCCTAGGGCACTTCCACTTATGGTCCTATAGCTTAGGGAAATTAAAATCAAAAAGACACAGCCACCCCAAAGTTTGGGACGGCTCTGTTTACAAGAACCTCGTATACGGTACAAGTTCAATATCGCAGAAAGCGAAAAATGGATAAAGAAGTTGTGGTACTTACGTACAATGCAATATCACTCAGCAATGAAATCTATGTCATCAGGCCAGTAGCAGCATAATGAGTGGATTCAGGTACGATGATTCTAAGTGAAATAAGTCACACAGAAAAAGAAACATCATAAGGTATCACTAATACACGGAATGTAAACTTGGCTACACAGGAACTGAATTACAAAACAGAACAGGGTCTCAAATGTAGAAAACCAACTTATGCTTGCTTAAGGGGAATGGTGAGTTGGGGTGCTGCACAAAACCAGAGATTGAAATTAGCACAGATACCGTTCCATAAGCCAAATATGTAATAGACAAGAGCTACTCCTTGCTCAACGAAGTGGACTCAACACCCCATCTTAAACGCCTAAGAATATACCTGACTAGTAAGAATCTTAAAACCTATGGATTTATATGTCTCCGAAAGAGAATCAAGCGTGTGTACAGCGGCATAAATGCAGCAGTGATAGGATTGGTGAGGTTCGGTGAGCAAATGCAGACCCTTTGAAGTCATATTGCATGGTACCCATTCCATGGGTCTCAACTCTCCAGGTTTAAGGGATTCTTCCTTCAGCTAAAACATGCATGTGGAACCCAGAGTATGATCCACCGTGTGATCGGGAAACGTGTTCAAATGTGTCTCAGTTTTCGTCCCCTGGTACTCGGGTGCAACATTCCAGACGCTTTACTAACACTCTCCCCACTTGGAGAGTCAGTGCCTTTAACGTCCTGTTTGGCCCAGTTTGCAATTTCTGCGGAAAATGAACAGGAATAGGGAGAACCAATGAGAGACTAGCTGGAGGTGTCTGGACGGGCAAATTTAACTCTCATTTCCCACCAGGAAGAGGAATTAACCAAAGGCTCAGCGTGCCATGCCGGAACCACACTAGGGCCTGAAGCAATCCTGCGGTGTTGCGGCCAGCTCACAAGAAAGCGAGTTGAAGAAAGGAGCTCCGGGGCCCTGTAATTCACAAACCTGCAGAGTTATAAATGACAGCTATCGTCCAAAAATATATTGAAGTAAGCCTGCCAAGAGGACTTGAAAGCGAGGCAGAATTGCAGGAAACCGATTTCAGGAGGTAGACTGTAATTGCATGTAAAGCATAGGAAAAGAGGCAGAACGTCCACAATGATGCACTTGGCCAAAAAGGGCGTATGCGTTTTTTCCTGAATATATTCAGGAAAAAACGCATACGCCCTTTTTGGCCAACCAAGCAAGCTTGCAAAGGAAATCTGCACTACAATGAAGTCTCACTGCCCCCCGGTCAAAAAGGCCATCTGAAAAAAGTGTAAAATCCAGAAAGGGAGGACAGGCCATGGAGAACTGGGAGCCTTCTTATGCTGATGGGCGGGATGTAAATTGCCAACAGCCACTCTGGAGAAGTGTATGGTGTTTCCTGAAACATCTAAAAAACAAAGCAACAGAGCCTAGGGCACTTCCACTTATGGTCCTATAGCTTAGGGAAATTAAAATCAAAAAGACACAGCCACCCCAAAGTTTGGGACGGCTCTGTTTACAAGAACCTCGTATACGGTACAAGTTCAATATCGCAGAAAGCGAAAAATGGATAAAGAAGTTGTGGTACTTACGTACAATGCAATATCACTCAGCAATGAAATCTATGTCATCAGGCCAGTAGCAGCATAATGAGTGGATTCAGGTACGATGATTCTAAGTGAAATAAGTCACACAGAAAAAGAAACATCATAAGGTATCACTAATACACGGAATGTAAACTTGGCTACACAGGAACTGAATTACAAAACAGAACAGGGTCTCAAATGTAGAAAACCAACTTATGCTTGCTTAAGGGGAATGGTGAGTTGGGGTGCTGCATAAAACCAGAGATTGAAATTAGCACAGATACCGTTCCATAAGCCAAATATGTAATAGACAAGAGCTACTCCTTGCTCAACGAAGTGGACTCAACACCCCATCTTAAACGCCTAAGAATATACCTGACTAGTAAGAATCTTAAAACCTATGGATTTATATGTCTCCGAAAGAGAATCAAGCGTGTGTACAGCGGCATAAATGCAGCAGTGATAGGATTGGTGAGGTTCGGTGAGCAAATGCAGACCCTTTGAAGTCATATTGCATGGTACCCATTCCATGGGTCTCAACTCTCCAGGTTTAAGGGATTCTTCCTTCAGCTAAAACATGCATGTGGAACCCAGAGTATGATCCACCGTGTGATCGGGAAACGTGTTCAAATGTGTCTCAGTTTTCGTCCCCTGGTACTCGGGTGCAACATTCCAGATGCTTTACTAACACTCTCCCCACTTGGAGAGTCAGTGCCTTTAAACTCCTATATGGCCCAGTTTGCAATTTCTGCGGAAAATGAACAGGAATAGGGAGAACCAATGAGAGACTAGCTGGAGGTGTCTGGACGGGCAAATTTAACTCTCATTTCCCACCAGGAAGAGGAATTAACCAAAGGCTCAGCGTGCCATGCCGGAACCACACTAGGGCCTGAAGCAATCCTGCGGTGTTGCGGCCAGCTCACAAGAAAGCGAGTTGAAGAAAGGAGCTCCGGGGCCCTGTAATTCACAAACCTGCAGAGTTATAAATGACAGCTATCGTCCAAAAATATATTGAAGTAAGCCTGCCAAGAGGACTTGAAAGCGAGGCAGAATTGCAGGAAACCGATTTCAGGAGGTAGACTGGAATTGCATGTAAAGCATAGGAAAAGAGGCAGAACGTCCACAATGATGCACTTGGCCAAAAAGGGCGTATGCGTTTTTTCCTGAATATATTCAGGAAAAAACGCATACGCCCTTTTTGGCCAACCAAGCAAGCTTGCAAAGGAAATCTGCACTACAATGAAGTCTCACTGCCCCCCGGTCAAAAGGGCCATCTGAAAAAAGTGTAAAATCCAGAAAGGGAGGACAGGCCATGGAGAACTGGGAGCCTTCTTATGCTGATGGGCGGGATGTAAATTGCCAACAGCCACTCTGGAGAAGTGTATGGTGTTTCCTGAAACATCTAAAAAACAAAGCAACAGAGCCTAGGGCACTTCCACTTATGGTCCTATAGCTTAGGGAAATTAAAATCAAAAAGACACAGCCACCCCAAAGTTTGGGACGGCTCTGTTTACAAGAACCTCGTATACGGTACAAGTTCAATATCGCAGAAAGCGAAAAATGGATAAAGAAGTTGTGGTACTTACGTACAATGCAATATCACTCAGCAATGAAATCTATGTCATCAGGCCAGTAGCAGCATAATGAGTGGATTCAGGTACGATGATTCTAAGTGAAATAAGTCACACAGAAAAAGAAACATCATAAGGTATCACTAATACACGGAATGTAAACTTGGCTACACAGGAACTGAATTACAAAACAGAACAGGGTCTCAAATGTAGAAAACCAACTTATGCTTGCTTAAGGGGAATGGTGAGTTGGGGTGCTGCACAAAACCAGAGATTGAAATTAGCACAGATACCGTTCCATAAGCCAAATATGTAATAGACAAGAGCTACTCCTTGCTCAACGAAGTGGGCTCAACACCCCATCTTAAACGCCTAAGAATATACCTGACTAGTAAGAATCTTAAAACCTATGGATTTATATGTCTCCGAAAGAGAATCAAGCGTGTGTACAGCGGCATAAATGCAGCAGTGATAGGATTGGTGAGGTTCGGTGAGCAAATGTAGACCCTTTGAAGTCATATTGCATGGTACCCATTCCATGGGTCTCAACTCTCCAGGTTTAAGGGATTCTTCCTTCAGCTAAAACATGCATGTGGAACCCAGAGTATGATCCACCGTGTGATCGGGAAACGTGTTCAAATGTGTCTCAGTTTTCGTCCCCTGGTACTCGGGTGCAACATTCCAGACGCTTTACTAACACTCTCCCCACTTGGAGAGTCAGTGCCTTTAACGTCCTGTTTGGCCCAGTTTGCAATTTCTGCGGAAAATGAACAGGAATAGGGAGAACCAATGAGAGACTAGCTGGAGGTGTCTGGACGGGCAAATTTAACTCTCATTTCCCACCAGGAAGAGGAATTAACCAAAGGCTCAGCGTGCCATGCCGGAACCACACTAGGGCCTGAAGCAATCCTGCGGTGTTGCGGCCAGCTCACAAGAAAGCGAGTTGAAGAAAGGAGCTCCGGGGCCCTGTAATTCACAAACCTGCAGAGTTATAAATGACAGCTATCGTCCAAAAATATATTGAAGTAAGCCTGCCAAGAGGACTTGAAAGCGAGGCAGAATTGCAGGAAACCGATTTCAGGAGGTAGACTGGAATTGCATGTAAAGCATAGGAAAAGAGGCAGAACGTCCACAATGATGCACTTGGCCAAAAAGGGCGTATGCGTTTTTTCCTGAATATATTCAGGAAAAAACGCATACGCCCTTTTTGGCCAACCAAGCAAGCTTGCAAAGGAAATCTGCACTACAATGAAGTCTCACTGCCCCCCGGTCAAAAGGGCCATCTGAAAAAAGTGTAAAATCCAGAAAGGGAGGACAGGCCATGGAGAACTGGGAGCCTTCTTATGCTGATGGGCGGGATGTAAATTGCCAACAGCCACTCTGGAGAAGTGTATGGTGTTTCCTGAAACATCTAAAAAACAAAGCAACAGAGCCTAGGGCACTTCCACTTATGGTCCTATAGCTTAGGGAAATTAAAATCAAAAAGACACAGCCACCCCAAAGTTTGGGACGGCTCTGTTTACAAGAACCTCGTATACGGTACAAGTTCAATATCGCAGAAAGCGAAAAATGGATAAAGAAGTTGTGGTACTTACGTACAATGCAATATCACTCAGCAATGAAATCTATGTCATCAGGCCAGTAGCAGCATAATGAGTGGATTCAGGTACGATGATTCTAAGTGAAATAAGTCACACAGAAAAAGAAACATCATAAGGTATCACTAATACACGGAATGTAAACTTGGCTACACAGGAACTGAATTACAAAACAGAACAGGGTCTCAAATGTAGAAAACCAACTTATGCTTGCTTAAGGGGAATGGTGAGTTGGGGTGCTGCACAAAACCAGAGATTGAAATTAGCACAGATACCGTTCCATAAGCCAAATATGTAATAGACAAGAGCTACTCCTTGCTCAACGAAGTGGACTCAACACCCCATCTTAAACGCCTAAGAATATACCTGACTAGTAAGAATCTTAAAACCTATGGATTTATATGTCTCCGAAAGAGAATCAAGCGTGTGTACAGCGGCATAAATGCAGCAGTGATAGGATTGGTGAGGTTCGGTGAGCAAATGCAGACCCTTTGAAGTCATATTGCATGGTACCCATTCCATGGGTCTCAACTCTCCAGGTTTAAGGGATTCTTCCTTCAGCTAAAACATGCATGTGGAACCCAGAGTATGATCCACCGTGTGATCGGGAAACGTGTTCAAATGTGTCTCAGTTTTCGTCCCCTGGTACTCGGGTGCAACATTCCAGACGCTTTACTAACACTCTCCCCACTTGGAGAGTCAGTGCCTTTAACGTCATGTTTGGCCCAGTTTGCAATTTCTGCGGAAAATGAACAGGAATAGGGAGAACCAATGAGAGACTAGCTGGAGGTGTCTGGACGGGCAAATTTAACTCTCATTTCCCACCAGGAAGAGGAATTAACCAAAGGCTCAGCGTGCCATGCCGGAACCACACTAGGGCCTGAAGCAATCCTGCGGTGTTGCGGCCAGCTCACAAGAAAGCGAGTTGAAGAAAGGAGCTCCGGGGCCCTGTAATTCACAAACCTGCAGAGTTATAAATGACAGCTATCGTCCAAAAATATATTGAAGTAAGCCTGCCAAGAGGACTTGAAAGCGAGGCAGAATTGCAGGAAACCGATTTCAGGAGGTAGACTGGAATTGCATGTAAAGCATAGGAAAAGAGGCAGAACGTCCACAATGATGCACTTGGCCAAAAAGGGCGTATGCGTTTTTTCCTGAATATATTCAGGAAAAAACGCATACGCCCTTTTTGGCCAACCAAGCAAGCTTGCAAAGGAAATCTGCACTACAATGAAGTCTCACTGCCCCCCGGTCAAAAGGGCCATCTGAAAAAAGTGTAAAATCCAGAAAGGGAGGACAGGCCATGGAGAACTGGGAGCCTTCTTATGCTGATGGGCGGGATGTAAATTGCCAACAGCCACTCTGGAGAAGTGTATGGTGTTTCCTGAAACATCTAAAAAACAAAGCAACAGAGCCTAGGGCACTTCCACTTATGGTCCTATAGCTTAGGGAAATTAAAATCAAAAAGACACAGCCACCCCAAAGTTTGGGACGGCTCTGTTTACAAGAACCTCGTATACGGTACAAGTTCAATATCGCAGAAAGCGAAAAATGGATAAAGAAGTTGTGGTACTTACGTACAATGCAATATCACTCAGCAATGAAATCTATGTCATCAGGCCAGTAGCAGCATAATGAGTGGATTCAGGTACGATGATTCTAAGTGAAATAAGTCACACAGAAAAAGAAACATCATAAGGTATCACTAATACACGGAATGTAAACTTGGCTACACAGGAACTGAATTACAAAACAGAACAGGGTCTCAAATGTAGAAAACCAACTTATGCTTGCTTAAGGGGAATGGTGAGTTGGGGTGCTGCACAAAACCAGAGATTGAAATTAGCACAGATACCGTTCCATAAGCCAAATATGTAATAGACAAGAGCTACTCCTTGCTCAACGAAGTGGGCTCAACACCCCATCTTAAACGCCTAAGAATATACCTGACTAGTAAGAATCTTAAAACCTATGGATTTATATGTCTCCGAAAGAGAATCAAGCGTGTGTACAGCGGCATAAATGCAGCAGTGATAGGATTGGTGAGGTTCGGTGAGCAAATGTAGACCCTTTGAAGTCATATTGCATGGTACCCATTCCATGGGTCTCAACTCTCCAGGTTTAAGGGATTCTTCCTTCAGCTAAAACATGCATGTGGAACCCAGAGTATGATCCACCGTGTGATCGGGAAACGTGTTCAAATGTGTCTCAGTTTTCGTCCCCTGGTACTCGGGTGCAACATTCCAGACGCTTTACTAACACTCTCCCCACTTGGAGAGTCAGTGCCTTTAACGTCCTGTTTGGCCCAGTTTGCAATTTCTGCGGAAAATGAACAGGAATAGGGAGAACCAATGAGAGACTAGCTGGAGGTGTCTGGACGGGCAAATTTAACTCTCATTTCCCACCAGGAAGAGGAATTAACCAAAGGCTCAGCGTGCCATGCCGGAACCACACTAGGGCCTGAAGCAATCCTGCGGTGTTGCGGCCAGCTCACAAGAAAGCGAGTTGAAGAAAGGAGCTCCGGGGCCCTGTAATTCACAAACCTGCAGAGTTATAAATGACAGCTATCGTCCAAAAATATATTGAAGTAAGCCTGCCAAGAGGACTTGAAAGCGAGGCAGAATTGCAGGAAACCGATTTCAGGAGGTAGACTGGAATTGCATGTAAAGCATAGGAAAAGAGGCAGAACGTCCACAATGATGCACTTGGCCAAAAAGGGCGTATGCGTTTTTTCCTGAATATATTCAGGAAAAAACGCATACGCCCTTTTTGGCCAACCAAGCAAGCTTGCAAAGGAAATCTGCACTACAATGAAGTCTCACTGCCCCCCGGTCAAAAGGGCCATCTGAAAAAAGTGTAAAATCCAGAAAGGGAGGACAGGCCATGGAGAACTGGGAGCCTTCTTATGCTGATGGGCGGGATGTAAATTGCCAACAGCCACTCTGGAGAAGTGTATGGTGTTTCCTGAAACATCTAAAAAACAAAGCAACAGAGCCTAGGGCACTTCCACTTATGGTCCTATAGCTTAGGGAAATTAAAATCAAAAAGACACAGCCACCCCAAAGTTTGGGACGGCTCTGTTTACAAGAACCTCGTATACGGTACAAGTTCAATATCGCAGAAAGCGAAAAATAGATAAAGAAGTTGTGGTACTTACGTACAATGCAATATCACTCAGCAATGAAATCTATGTCATCAGGCCAGTAGCAGCATAATGAGTGGATTCAGGTACGATGATTCTAAGTGAAATAAGTCACACAGAAAAAGAAACATCATAAGGTATCACTAATACACGGAATGTAAACTTGGCTACACAGGAACTGAATTACAAAACAGAACAGGGTCTCAAATGTAGAAAACCAACTTATGCTTGCTTAAGGGGAATGGTGAGTTGGGGTGCTGCACAAAACCAGAGATTGAAATTAGCACAGATACCGTTCCATAAGCCAAATATGTAATAGACAAGAGCTACTCCTTGCTCAACGAAGTGGACTCAACACCCCATCTTAAACGCCTAAGAATATACCTGACTAGTAAGAATCTTAAAACCTATGGATTTATATGTCTCCGAAAGAGAATCAAGCGTGTGTACAGCGGCATAAATGCAGCAGTGATAGGATTGGTGAGGTTCGGTGAGCAAATGCAGACCCTTTGAAGTCATATTGCATGGTACCCATTCCATGGGTCTCAACTCTCCAGGTTTAAGGGATTCTTCCTTCAGCTAAAACATGCATGTGGAACCCAGAGTATGATCCACCGTGTGATCGGGAAACGTGTTCAAATGTGTCTCAGTTTTCGTCCCCTGGTACTCGGGTGCAACATTCCAGACGCTTTACTAACACTCTCCCCACTTGGAGAGTCAGTGCCTTTAACGTCCTGTTTGGCCCAGTTTGCAATTTCTGCGGAAAATGAACAGGAATAGGGAGAACCAATGAGAGACTAGCTGGAGGTGTCTGGACGGGCAAATTTAACTCTCATTTCCCACCAGGAAGAGGAATTAACCAAAGGCTCAGCGTGCCATGCCGGAACCACACTAGGGCCTGAAGCAATCCTGCGGTGTTGCGGCCAGCTCACAAGAAAGCGAGTTGAAGAAAGGAGCTCCGGGGCCCTGTAATTCACAAACCTGCAGAGTTATAAATGACAGCTATCGTCCAAAAATATATTGAAGTAAGCCTGCCAAGAGGACTTGAAAGCGAGGCAGAATTGCAGGAAACCGATTTCAGGAGGTAGACTGGAATTGCATGTAAAGCATAGGAAAAGAGGCAGAACGTCCACAATGATGCACTTGGCCAAAAAGGGCGTATGCGTTTTTTCCTGAATATATTCAGGAAAAAACGCATACGCCCTTTTTGGCCAACCAAGCAAGCTTGCAAAGGAAATCTGCACTACAATGAAGTCTCACTGTCCCCCGGTCAAAAGGGCCATCTGAAAAAAGTGTATAATCCAGAGGCAGGACAGGCCAATGAGAACTGGGAGCCTTGTTATGCTGATGGGTGCGATGTAAATTGCCAAAAGCCACTCTGGAGAAGTGTATGGTGTTTCCTGAAACATCTAAAAAACAAAGCAACAGAGCCTAGGGCACTTCCACTTATGGTCCTATAGCTTAAGGAAATTAAAATCAAAAAGACACAGCCACCCCAAAGTTTGGGACGGCTCTGTTTACAAGAACCTCGTATACGGTACAAGTTCAATATCGCAGAAAGCGAAAAATGGATAAAGAAGTTGTGGTACTTACGTACAATGCAATATCACTCAGCAATGAAATCTATGTCATCAGGCCAGTAGCAGCATAATGAGAGGATTCAGGTACGATGATTCTAAGTGAAATAAGTCACACAGAAAAAGAAACATCATAAGGTATCACTAATACACGGAATGTAAACTTGGCTACACAGGAACTGAATTACAAAACAGAACAGGGTCTCAAATGTAGAAAACCAACTTATGCTTGCTTAAGGGGAATGGTGAGTTGGGGTGCTGCATAAAACCAGAGATTGAAATTAGCACAGATACCGTTCCATAAGCCAAATATGTAATAGACAAGAGCTACTCCTTGCTCAACGAAGTGGACTCAACACCCCATCTTAAACGCCTAAGAATATACCTGACTAGTAAGAATCTTAAAACCTATGGATTTATATGTCTCTGAAAGAGAATCAAGCGTGTGTACAGTGGCATAAATGCAGCAGTGATAGGATTGGTGAGGTTCGGTGAGCAAATGCAGACCCTTTGAAGTCATATTGCATGGTACCCATTCCATGGGTCTCAACTCTCCAGGTTTAAGGGATTCTTCCTTCAGCTAAAACATGCATGTGGAACCCAGAGTATGATCCACCGTGTGATCGGGAAACGTGTTCAAATGTGTCTCAGTTTTCATCCCCTGGTACTCGGGTGCCACATTCCAGACGCTTTACTAACACTCTCCCCACTTGGAGAGTCAGTGCCTTTAAACTTCTGTTTGGCCCAGTTTGCAATTTCTGCGGAAAATGAACAGGAATAGGGAGAACCAATGAGAGACTAGCTGGAGGTGTCTGGACGGGCAAATTTAACTCTCATTTCCCACCAGGAAGAGGAATTAACCAAAGGCTCAGCGTGCCATGCCGGAACCACACTAGGGCCTGAAGCAATCCTGCGGTGTTGCGGCCAGCTCACAAGAAAGCGAGTTGAAGAAAGGAGCTCCGGGGCCCTGTAATTCACAAACCTGCAGAGTTATAAATGACAGCTATCGTCCAAAAATATATTGAAGTAAGCCTGCCAAGAGGACTTGAAAGCGAGGCAGAATTGCAGGAAACCGATTTCAGGAGGTAGACTGGAATTGCATGTAAAGCATAGGAAAAGAGGCAGAACGTCCACAATGATGCACTTGGCCAAAAAGGGCGTATGCGTTTTTTCCTGAATATATTCAGGAAAAAACGCATACGCCCTTTTTGGCCAACCAAGCAAGCTTGCAAAGGAAATCTGCACTACAATGAAGTCTCACTGCCCCCCGGTCAAAAGGGCCATCTGAAAAAAGTGTAAAATCCAGAAAGGGAGGACAGGCCATGGAGAACTGGGAGCCTTCTTATGCTGATGGGCGGGATGTAAATTGCCAACAGCCACTCTGGAGAAGTGTATGGTGTTTCCTGAAACATCTAAAAAACAAAGCAACAGAGCCTAGGGCACTTCCACTTATGGTCCTATAGCTTAGGGAAATTAAAATCAAAAAGACACAGCCACCCCAAAGTTTGGGACGGCTCTGTTTACAAGAACCTCGTATACGGTACAAGTTCAATATCGCAGAAAGCGAAAAATGGATAAAGAAGTTGTGGTACTTACGTACAATGCAATATCACTCAGCAATGAAATCTATGTCATCAGGCCAGTAGCAGCATAATGAGTGGATTCAGGTACGATGATTCTAAGTGAAATAAGTCACACAGAAAAAGAAACATCATAAGGTATCACTAATACACGGAATGTAAACTTGGCTACACAGGAACTGAATTACAAAACAGAACAGGGTCTCAAATGTAGAAAACCAACTTATGCTTGCTTAAGGGGAATGGTGAATTGGGGTGCTGCATAAAACCAGAGATTGAAATTAGCACAGATACCGTTCCATAAGCCAAATATGTAATAGACAAGAGCTACTCCTTGCTCAACGAAGTGGACTCAACACCCCATATTAAACGCCTAAGAATATACCTGACTAGTAAGAATCTTAAAACCTATGGATTTATATGTCTCCGAAAGAGAATCAAGCGTGTGTACAGCGGCATAAATGCAGCAGTGATAGGATTGGTGAGGTTCGGTGAGCAAATGCAGACCCTTTGAAGTCATATTGCATGGTACCCATTCCATGGGTCTCAACTCTCCAGGTTTAAGGGATTCTTCCTTCAGCTAAAACATGCATGTGGAACCCAGAGTATGATCCACCGTGTGATCGGGAAACGTGTTCAAATGTGTCTCAGTTTTCGTCCCCTGGTACTCGGGTGCCACATTCCAGACGCTTTACTAACACTCTCCCCACTTGGAGAGTCAGTGCCTTTAAACTCCTGTTTGGCCCAGTTTGCAATTTCTGCGGAAAATGAACAGGAATAGGGAGAACCAATGAGAGACTAGCTGGAGGTGTCTGGACGGGCAAATTTAACTCTCATTTCCCACCAGGAAGAGGAATTAACCAAAGGCTCAGCGTGCCATGCCGGAACCACACTAGGGCCTGAAGCAATCCTGCGGTGTTGCGGCCAGCTCACAAGAAAGCGAGTTGAAGAAAGGAGCTCCGGGGCCCTGTAATTCACAAACCTGCAGAGTTATAAATGACAGCTATCGTCCAAAAATATATTGAAGTAAGCCTGCCAAGAGGACTTGAAAGCGAGGCAGAATTGCAGGAAACCGATTTCAGGAGGTAGACTGGAATTGCATGTAAAGCATAGGAAAAGTGGCAGAACGTCCACAATGATGCACTTGGCCAAAAAGGGCGTATGCGTTTTTTCCTGAATATATTCAGGAAAAAACGCATACGCCCTTTTTGGCCAACCAAGCAAGCTTGCAAAGGATATCTGCACTACAATGAAGTCTCACTGCCCCCCGGGTCAAAAGGGCCATCTGAAAAAAGTGTAAAATCCAGAAAGGGAGGACAGGCCATGGAGAACTGGGAGCCTTCTTATGCTGATGGGCGGGATGTAAATTGCCAACAGCCACTCTGGAGAAGTGTATGGTGTTTCCTGAAACATCTAAAAAACAAAGCAACAGAGCCTAGGGCTCTTCCACTTATGGTCCTATAGCTTAGGGAAATTAAAATCAAAAAGACACAGCCACCCCAAAGTTTGGGACGGCTCTGTTTACAAGAACCTCATATACGGTACAAGTTCAATATCGCAGAAAGCGAAAAATGGATAAAGAAGTTGTGGTACTTACGTACAATGCAATATCACTCAGCAATGAAATCTATGTCATCAGGCCAGTAGCAGCATAATGAGTGGATTCAGGTACGATGATTCTAAGTGAAATAAGTCACACAGAAAAAGAAACATCATAAGATATCACTACTACACGGAATGTAAACTTGGCTACACAGGAACTGAATTACAAAACAGAACAGGGTCTCAAATGTAGAAAACCAACTTATGCTTGCTTAAGGGGAATGGTGAGTTGGGGTGCTGCATAAAACCAGAGATTGAAATTAGCACAGATACCGTTCCATAAGCCAAATATGTAATAGACAAGAGCTACTCCTTGCTCAACGAAGTGGACTCAACACCCCATATTAAATGCCTAAGAATATACCTGACTAGTAAGAATCTTAAAACCTATGGATTTATATGTCTCCGAAAGAGAATCAAGCGTGTGTACAGCGACATAAATGCAGCAGTGATAGGATTGGTGAGGTTCGGTGAGCAAATGCAGACCCTTTGAAGTCATATTGCATGGTACCCATTCCATGGGTCTCAACTCTCCAGGTTTAAGGGATTCTTCCTTCAGCTAAAACATGCATGTGGAACCCAGAGTATGATCCACCGTGTGATCGGGAAACGTGTTCAAATGTGTCTCAGTTTTCGTCCCCTGGTACTCGGGTGCCACATTCCAGACGCTTTACTAACACTCTCCCCACTTGGAGAGTCAGTGCCTTTAAACTCCTGTATGGCCCAGTTTGCAATTTCTGCGGAAAATGAACAGGAATAGGGAGAACCAATGAGAGACTAGCTGGAGGTGTCTGGACGGGCAAATTTAACTCTCATTTCCCACCAGGAAGAGGAATTAACCAAAGGCTCAGCGTGCCATGCCGGAACCACACTAGGGCCTGAAGCAATCCTGCGGTGTTGCGGCCAGCTCACAAGAAAGCGAGTTGAAGAAAGGAGCTCCGGGGCCCTGTAATTCACAAACCTGCAGAGTTATAAATGACAGCTATCGTCCAAAAATATATTGAAGTAAGCCTGCCAAGAGGACTTGAAAGCGAGGCAGAATTGCAGGAAACCGATTTCAGGAGGTAGACTGGAATTGCATGTAAAGCATAGGAAAAGAGGCAGAACGTCCACAATGATGCACTTGGCCAAAAAGGGCGTATGCGTTTTTTCCTGAATATATTCAGGAAAAAACGCATACGCCCTTTTGGGCCAACCAAGCAAGCTTGCAAAGGAAATCTGCACTACAATGAAGTCTCACTGCCCCCCGGTCAAAAGGGCCATCTGAAAAAAGTGTAAAATCCAGAAAGGGAGGACAGGCCATGGAGAACTGGGAGCCTTCTTATGCTGATGGGCGGGATGTAAATTGCCAACAGCCACTCTGGAGAAGTGTATGGTGTTTCCTGAAACATCTAAAAAACAAAGCAACAGAGCCTAGGGCACTTCCACTTATGGTCCTATAGCTTAGGGAAATTAAAATCAAAAAGACACAGCCACCCCAAAGTTTGGGACGGCTCTGTTTACAAGAACCTCGTATACGGTACAAGTTCAATAGCGCAGAAAGCGAAAAATGGATAAAGAAGTTGTGGTACTTACGTACAATGCAATATCACTCAGCAATGAAATCTATGTCATCAGGCCAGTAGCAGCATAATGAGTGGATTCAGGTACGATGATTCTAAGTGAAATAAGTCACACAGAAAAAGAAACATCATAAGGTATCACTAATACACGGAATGTAAACTTGGCTACACAGGAACTGAATTACAAAACAGAACAGGGTCTCAAATGTAGAAAACCAACTTATGCTTGCTTAAGGGGAATGGTGAGTTGGGGTGCTGCATAAAACCAGAGATTGAAATTAGCACAGATACCGTTCCATAAGCCAAATATGTAATAGACAAGAGCTACTCCTTGCTCAACGAAGTGGACTCAACACCCCATCTTAAACGCCTAAGAATATACCTGACTAGTAAGAATCTTAAAACCTATGGATTTATATGTCTCCGAAAGAGAATCAAGCGTGTGTACAGCGGCATAAATGCAGCAGTGATAGGATTGGTGAGGCTCGGTGAGCAAATGCAGACCCTTTGAAGTCATATTGCATGGTACCCATTCCATGGGTCTCAACTCTCCAGGTTTAAGGGATTCTTCCTTCAGCTAAAACATGCATGTGGAACCCAGAGTATGATCCACCGTGTGATCGGGAAACGTGTTCAAATGTGTCTCAGTTTTCGTCCCCTGGTACTCGGGTGCAACATTCCAGATGCTTTACTAACACTCTCCCCACTTGGAGAGTCAGTGCCTTTAACGTCCTGTTTGGCCCAGTTTGCAATTTCTGCGGAAAATGAACAGGAATAGGGAGAACCAATGAGAGACTAGCTGGAGGTGTCTGGACGGGCAAATTTAACTCTCATTTCCCACCAGGAAGAGGAATTAACCAAAGGCTCAGCGTGCCATGCCGGAACCACACTAGGGCCTGAAGCAATCCTGCGGTGTTTCGGCCAGCTCACAAGAAAGCGAGTTGAAGAAAGGAGCTCCAGGGCCCTGTAATTCACAAACCTGCAGAGTTATAAATGACAGCTATCGTCCAAAAATATATTGAAGTAAGCCTGCCAAGAGGACTTGAAAGCGAGGCAGAATTGCAGGAAACCGATTTCAGGAGGTAGACTGGAATTGCATGTAAAGCTTAGGAAAAGAGGCAGAACGTCCACAATGATGCACTTGGCCAAAAAGGGCGTATGCGTTTTTTCCTGAATATATTCAGGAAAAAACGCATACGCCCTTTTTGGCCAACCAAGCAAGCTTGCAAAGGAAATCTGCACTACAATGAAGTCTCACTGCCCCCCGGTCAAAAGGGCCATCTGAAAAAAGTGTAAAATCCAGAAAGGGAGGACAGGCCATGGAGAACTGGGAGCCTTCTTATGCTGATGGGCGGGATGTAAATTGCCAACAGCCACTCTGGAGAAGTGTATGGTGTTTCCTGAAACATCTAAAAAACAAAGCAACAGAGCCTAGGGCACTTCCACTTATGGTCCTATAGCTTAGGGAAATTAAAATCAAAAAGACACAGCCACCCCAAAGTTTGGGACGGCTCTGTTTACAAGAACCTCGTATACGGTACAAGTTCAATAGCGCAGAAAGCGAAAAATGGATAAAGAAGTTGTGGTACTTACGTACAATGCAATATCACTCAGCAATGAAATCTATGTCATCAGGCCAGTAGCAGCATAATGAGTGGATTCAGGTACGATGATTCTAAGTGAAATAAGTCACACAGAAAAAGAAACATCATAAGGTATCACTAATACACGGAATGTAAACTTGGCTACACAGGAACTGAATTACAAAACAGAACAGGGTCTCAAATGTAGAAAACCAACTTATGCTTGCTTAAGGGGAATGGTGAGTTGGGGTGCTGCACAAAACCAGAGATTGAAATTAGCACAGATACCGTTCCATAAGCCAAATATGTAATAGACAAGAGCTACTCCTTGCTCAACGAAGTGGACTCAACACCCCATCTTAAACGCCTAAGAATATACCTGACTAGTAAGAATCTTAAAACCTATGGATTTATATGTCTCCGAAAGAGAATCAAGCGTGTGTACAGCGGCATAAATGCAGCAGTGATAGGATTGGTGAGGTTCGGTGAGCAAATGCAGACCCTTTGAAGTCATATTGCATGGTACCCATTCCATGGGTCTCAACTCTCCAGGTTTAAGGGATTCTTCCTTCAGCTAAAACATGCATGTGGAACCCAGAGTATGATCCACCGTGTGATCGGGAAACGTGTTCAAATGTGTCTCAGTTTTCGTCCCCTGGTACTCGGGTGCAACATTCCAGACGCTTTACTAACACTCTCCCCACTTGGAGAGTCAGTGCCTTTAACGTCCTGTTTGGCCCAGTTTGCAATTTCTGCGGAAAATGAACAGGAATAGGGAGAACCAATGAGAGACTAGCTGGAGGTGTCTGGACGGGCAAATTTAACTCTCATTTCCCACCAGGAAGAGGAATTAACCAAAGGCTCAGCGTGCCATGCCGGAACCACACTAGGGCCTGAAGCAATCCTGCGGTGTTGCGGCCAGCTCACAAGAAAGCGAGTTGAAGAAAGGAGCTCCGGGGCCCTGTAATTCACAAACCTGCAGAGTTATAAATGACAGCTATCGTCCAAAAATATATTGAAGTAAGCCTGCCAAGAGGACTTGAAAGCGAGGCAGAATTGCAGGAAACCGATTTCAGGAGGTAGACTGGAATTGCATGTAAAGCATAGGAAAAGAGGCAGAACGTCCACAATGATGCACTTGGCCAAAAAGGGCGTATGCGTTTTTTCCTGAATATATTCAGGAAAAAATGCATACGCCCTTTTTGGCCAACCAAGCAAGCTTGCAAAGGAAATCTGCACTACAATGAAGTCTCACTGTCCCCCGGTCAAAAGGGCCATCTGAAAAAAGTGTATAATCCAGAGGCAGGACAGGCCAATGAGAACTGGGAGCCTTGTTATGCTGATGGGTGTGATGTAAATTGCCAACAGCCACTCTGGAGAAGTGTATGGTGTTTCCTGAAACATCTAAAAAACAAAGCAACAGAGCCTAGGGCACTTCCACTTATGGTCCTATAGCTTAGGGAAATTAAAATCAAAAAGACACAGCCACCCCAAACTTTGGGACGGCTCTGTTTACAAGAACCTCGTATACGGTACAAGTTCAATAGCGCAGAAAGCGAAAAATGGATAAAGAAGTTGTGGTACTTACGTACAATGCAATATCACTCAGCAATGAAATCTATGTCATCAGGCCAGTAGCAGCATAATGAGTGGATTCAGGTACGATGATTCTAAGTGAAATAAGTCACACAGAAAAAGAAACATCATAAGGTATCACTAATACACGGAATGTAAACTTGGCTACACAGGAACTGAATTACAAAACAGAACAGGGTCTCAAATGTAGAAAACCAACTTATGCTTGCTTAAGGGGAATGGTGAGTTGGGGTGCTGCATAAAACCAGAGATTGAAATTAGCACAGATACCGTTCCATAAGCCAAATATGTAATAGACAAGAGCTACTCCTTGCTCAACGAAGTGGACTCAACACCCCATCTTAAACGCCTAAGAATATACCTGACTAGTAAGAATCTTAAAACCTATGGATTTATATGTCTCCGAAAGAGAATCAAGCGTGTGTACAGCGGCATAAATGCAGCAGTGATAGGATTGGTGAGGCTCGGTGAGCAAATGCAGACCCTTTGAAGTCATATTGCATGGTACCCATTCCATGGGTCTCAACTCTCCAGGTTTAAGGGATTCTTCCTTCAGCTAAAACATGCATGTGGAACCCAGAGTATGATCCACCGTGTGATCGGGAAACGTGTTCAAATGTGTCTCAGTTTTCGTCCCCTGGTACTCGGGTGCAACATTCCAGATGCTTTACTAACACTCTCCCCACTTGGAGAGTCAGTGCCTTTAACGTCCTGTTTGGCCCAGTTTGCAATTTCTGCGGAAAATGAACAGGAATAGGGAGAACCAATGAGAGACTAGCTGGAGGTGTCTGGACGGGCAAATTTAACTCTCATTTCCCACCAGGAAGAGGAATTAACCAAAGGCTCAGCGTGCCATGCCGGAACCACACTAGGGCCTGAAGCAATCCTGCGGTGTTTCGGCCAGCTCACAAGAAAGCGAGTTGAAGAAAGGAGCTCCAGGGCCCTGTAATTCACAAACCTGCAGAGTTATAAATGACAGCTATCGTCCAAAAATATATTGAAGTAAGCCTGCCAAGAGGACTTGAAAGCGAGGCAGAATTGCAGGAAACCGATTTCAGGAGGTAGACTGGAATTGCATGTAAAGCATAGGAAAAGAGGCAGAACGTCCACAATGATGCACTTGGCCAAAAAGGGCGTATGCGTTTTTTCCTGAATATATTCAGGAAAAAACGCATACGCCCTTTTTGGCCAACCAAGCAAGCTTGCAAAGGAAATCTGCACTACAATGAAGTCTCACTGCCCCCCGGTCAAAAGGGCCATCTGAAAAAAGTGTAAAATCCAGAAAGGGAGGACAGGCCATGGAGAACTGGGAGCCTTCTTATGCTGATGGGCGGGATGTAAATTGCCAACAGCCACTCTGGAGAAGTGTATGGTGTTTCCTGAAACATCTAAAAAACAAAGCAACAGAGCCTAGGGCATTTCCACTTATGGTCCTATAGCTTAGGGAAATTAAAATCAAAAAGACACAGCCACCCCAAAGTTTGGGACGGCTCTGTTTACAAGAACCTCGTATACGGTACAAGTTCAATAGCGCAGAAAGCGAAAAATGGATAAAGAAGTTGTGGTACTTACGTACAATGCAATATCACTCAGCAATGAAATCTATGTCATCAGGCCAGTAGCAGCATAATGAGTGGATTCAGGTACGATGATTCTAAGTGAAATAAGTCACACAGAAAAAGAAACATCATAAGGTATCACTAATACACGGAATGTAAACTTGGCTACACAGGAACTGAATTACAAAACAGAACAGGGTCTCAAATGTAGAAAACCAACTTATGCTTGCTTAAGGGGAATGGTGAGTTGGGGTGCTGCATAAAACCAGAGATTGAAATTAGCACAGATACCGTTCCATAAGCCAAATATGTAATAGACAAGAGCTACTCCTTGCTCAACGAAGTGGACTCAACACCCCATCTTAAACGCCTAAGAATATACCTGACTAGTAAGAATCTTAAAACCTATGGATTTATATGTCTCCGAAAGAGAATCAAGCGTGTGTACAGCGGCATAAATGCAGCAGTGATAGGATTGGTGAGGTTCGGTGAGCAAATGCAGACCCTTTGAAGTCATATTGCATGGTACCCATTCCATGGGTCTCAACTCTCCAGGTTTAAGGGATTCTTCCTTCAGCTAAAACATGCATGTGGAACCCAGAGTATGATCCACCGTGTGATCGGGAAACGTGTTCAAATGTGTCTCAGTTTTCGTCCCCTGGTACTCGGGTGCAACATTCCAGACGCTTTACTAACACTCTCCCCACTTGGAGAGTCAGTGCCTTTAACGTCCTGTTTGGCCCAGTTTGCAATTTCTGCGGAAAATGAACAGGAATAGGGAGAACCAATGAGAGACTAGCTGGAGGTGTCTGGACGGGCAAATTTAACTCTCATTTCCCACCAGGAAGAGGAATTAACCAAAGGCTCAGCGTGCCATGCCGGAACCACACTAGGGCCTGAAGCAATCCTGCGGTGTTGCGGCCAGCTCACAAGAAAGCGAGTTGAAGAAAGGAGCTCCGGGGCCCTGTAATTCACAAACCTGCAGAGTTATAAATGACAGCTATCGTCCAAAAATATATTGAAGTAAGCCTGCCAAGAGGACTTGAAAGCGAGGCAGAATTGCAGGAAACCGATTTCAGGAGGTAGACTGGAATTGCATGTAAAGCATAGGAAAAGAGGCAGAACGTCCACAATGATGCACTTGGCCAAAAAGGGCGTATGCGTTTTTTCCTGAATATATTCAGGAAAAAATGCATACGCCCTTTTTGGCCAACCAAGCAAGCTTGCAAAGGAAATCTGCACTACAATGAAGTCTCACTGCCCCCCGGTCAAAAGGGCCATCTGAAAAAAGTGTATAATCCAGAGGCAGGACAGGCCAATGAGAACTGGGAGCCTTGTTATGCTGATGGGTGTGATGTAAATTGCCAAAAGCCACTCTGGAGAAGTGTATGGTGTTTCCTGAAACATCTAAAAAACAAAGCAACAGAGCCTAGGGCACTTCCACTTATGGTCCTATAGCTTAGGGAAATTAAAATCAAAAAGACACAGCCACCCCAAAGTTTGGGACGGCTCTGTTTACAAGAACCTCGTATACGGTACAAGTTCAATATCGCAGAAAGCGAAAAATGGATAAAGAAGTTGTGGTACTTACGTACAATGCAATATCACTCAGCAATGAAATCTATGTCATCAGGCCAGTAGCAGCATAATGAGTGGATTCAGGTACGATGATTCTAAGTGAAATAAGTCACACAGAAAAAGAAACATCATAAGGTATCACTAATACACGGAATGTAAACTTGGCTACACAGGAACTGAATTACAAAACAGAACAGGGTCTCAAATGTAGAAAACCAACTTATGCTTGCTTAAGGGGAATGGTGAGTTGGGGTGCTGCACAAAACCAGAGATTGAAATTAGCACAGATACCGTTCCATAAGCCAAATATGTAATAGACAAGAGCTACTCCTTGCTCAACGAAGTGGACTCAACACCCCATCTTAAACGCCTAAGAATATACCTGACTAGTAAGAATCTTAAAACCTATGGATTTATATGTCTCCGAAAGAGAATCAAGCGTGTGTACAGCGGCATAAATGCAGCAGTGATAGGATTGGTGAGGTTCGGTGAGCAAATGCAGACCCTTTGAAGTCATATTGCATGGTACCCATTCCATGGGTCTCAACTCTCCAGGTTTAAGGGATTCTTCCTTCAGCTAAAACATGCATGTGGAACCCAGAGTATGATCCACCGTGTGATCGGGAAACGTGTTCAAATGTGTCTCAGTTTTCGTCCCCTGGTACTCGGGTGCCACATTCCAGACGCTTTACTAACACTCTCCCCACTTGGAGAGTCAGTGCCTTTAACGTCCTGTTTGGCCCAGTTTGCAATTTCTGCGGAAAATGAAGAGGAATAGGGAGAACCAATGAGAGACTAGCTGGAGGTGTCTGGACGGGCAAATTTAACTCTCATTTCCCACCAGGAAGAGGAATTAACCAAAGGCTCAGCGTGCCATGCCGGAACCACACTAGGGCCTGAAGCAATCCTGCGGTGTTGCGGCCAGCTCACAAGAAAGCGAGTTGAAGAAAGGAGCTCCGGGGCCCTGTAATTCACAAACCTGCAGAGTTATAAATGACAGCTATCGTCCAAAAATATATTGAAGTAAGCCTGCCAAGAGGACTTGAAAGCGAGGCAGAATTGCAGGAAACCGATTTCAGGAGGTAGACTGGAATTGCATGTAAAGCATAGGAAAAGAGGCAGAACGTCCACAATGATGCACTTGGCCAAAAAGGGTGTATGCGTTTTTTCCTAAATATATTCAGGAAAAAACGCATACGCCCTTTTTGGCCAACCAAGCAAGCTTGCAAAGGAAATCTGCACTACAATGAAGTCTCACTGCCCCCTGGTCAAAAGGGCCATCTGAAAAAAGTGTAAAATCCAGAAAGGGAGGACAGGCCATGGAGAACTGGGAGCCTTCTTATGCTGATGGGCGGGATGTAAATTGCCAACAGCCACTCTGGAGAAGTGTATGGTGTTTCCTGAAACATCTAAAAAACAAAGCAACAGAGCCTAGGGCACTTCCACTTATGGTCCTATAGCTTAGGGAAATTAAAATCAAAAAGACACAGCCACCCCAAAGTTTGGGACGGCTCTGTTTACAAGAACCTCGTATACGGTACAAGTTCAATATCGCGGAAAGCGAAAAATGGATAAAGAAGTTGTGGTACTTACGTACAATGCAATATCACTCAGCAATGAAATCTATGTCATCAGGCCAGTAGCAGCATAATGAGTGGATTCAGGTACGATGATTCTAAGTGAAATAAGTCACACAGAAAAAGAAACATCATAAGGTATCACTAATACACGGAATGTAAACTTGGCTACACAGGAACTGAATTACAAAACAGAACAGGGTCTCAAATGTAGAAAACCAACTTATGCTTGCTTAAGGGGAATGGTGAGTTGGGGTGCTGCATAAAACCAGAGATTGAAATTAGCACAGATACCGTTCCATAAGCCAAATATGTAATAGACAAGAGCTACTCCTTGCTCAACGAAGTGGACTCAACACCCCATCTTAAACGCCTAAGAATATACCTGACTAGTAAGAATCTTAAAACCTATGGATTTATATGTCTCCGAAAGAGAATCAAGCGTGTGTACAGCGGCATAAATGCAGCAGTGATAGGATTGGTGAGGTTCGGTGAGCAAATGCAGACCCTTTGAAGTCATATTGCATGGTACCCATTCCATGGGTCTCAACTCTCCAGGTTTAAGGGATTCTTCCTTCAGCTAAAACATGCATGTGGAACCCAGAGTATGATCCACCGTGTGATCGGGAAACGTGTTCAAATGTGTCTCAGTTTTCGTCCCCTGGTACTCGGGTGCAACATTCCAGACGCTTTACTAACACTCTCCCCACTTGGAGAGTCAGTGCCTTTAACGTCCTGTTTGGCCCAGTTTGCAATTTCTGCGGAAAATGAACAGGAATAGGGAGAACCAATGAGAGACTAGCTGGAGGTGTCTGGACGGGCAAATTTAACTCTCATTTCCCACCAGGAAGAGGAATTAACCAAAGGCTCAGCGTGCCATGCCGGAACCACACTAGGGCCTGAAGCAATCCTGCGGTGTTGCGGCCAGCTCACAAGAAAGCGAGTTGAAGAAAGGAGCTCCGGGGCCCTGTAATTCACAAACCTGCAGAGTTATAAATGACAGCTATCGTCCAAAAATATATTGAAGTAAGCCTGCCAAGAGGACTTGAAAGCGAGGCAGAATTGCAGGAAACCGATTTCAGGAGGTAGACTGGAATTGCATGTAAAGCATAGGAAAAGAGGCAGAACGTCCACAATGATGCACTTGGCCAAAAAGGGCGTATGCGTTTTTTCCTGAATATATTCAGGAAAAAATGCATACGCCCTTTTTGGCCAACCAAGCAAGCTTGCAAAGGAAATCTGCACTACAATGAAGTCTCACTGTCCCCCGGTCAAAAGGGCCATCTGAAAAAAGTGTATAATCCAGAGGCAGGACAGGCCAATGAGAACTGGGAGCCTTGTTATGCTGATGGGTGTGATGTAAATTGCCAAAAGCCACTCTGGAGAAGTGTATGGTGTTTCCTGAAACATCTAAAAAACAAAGCAACAGAGCCTAGGGCACTTCCACTTATGGTCCTATAGCTTAGGGAAATTAAAATCAAAAAGACACAGCCACCCCAAAGTTTGGGACGGCTCTGTTTACAAGAACCTCGTATACGGTACAAGTTCAATATCGCGGAAAGCGAAAAATGGATAAAGAAGTTGTGGTACTTACGTACAATGCAATATCACTCAGCAATGAAATCTATGTCATCAGGCCAGTAGCAGCATAATGAGTGGATTCAGGTACGATGATTCTAAGTGAAATAAGTCACACAGAAAAAGAAACATCATAAGGTATCACTAATACACGGAATGTAAACTTGGCTACACAGGAACTGAATTACAAAACAGAACAGGGTCTCAAATGTAGAAAACCAACTTATGCTTGCTTAAGGGGAATGGTGAGTTGGGGTGCTGCATAAACCCAGAGATTGAAATTAGCACAGATACCGTTCCATAAGCCAAATATGTAATAGACAAGAGCTACTCCTTGCTCAACGAAGTGGACTCAACACCCCATCTTAAACGCCTAAGAATATACCTGACTAGTAAGAATCTTAAAACCTATGGATTTATATGTCTCCGAAAGAGAATCAAGCGTGTGTACAGCGGCATAAATGCAGCAGTGATAGGATTGGTGAGGTTCGGTGAGCAAATGCAGACCCTTTGAAGTCATATTGCATGGTACCCATTCCATGGGTCTCAACTCTCCAGGTTTAAGGGATTCTTCCTTCAGCTAAAACATGCATGTGGAACCCAGAGTATGATCCACCGTGTGATCGGGAAACGTGTTCAAATGTGTCTCAGTTTTCGTCCCCTGGTACTCGGGTGCAACATTCCAGACGCTTTACTAACACTCTCCCCACTTGGAGAGTCAGTGCCTTTAACGTCCTGTTTGGCCCAGTTTGCAATTTCTGCGGAAAATGAACAGGAATAGGGAGAACCAATGAGAGACTAGCTGGAGGTGTCTGGACGGGCAAATTTAACTCTCATTTCCCACCAGGAAGAGGAATTAACCAAAGGCTCAGCGTGCCATGCCGGAACCACACTAGGGCCTGAAGCAATCCTGCGGTGTTGCGGCCAGCTCACAAGAAAGCGAGTTGAAGAAAGGAGCTCCGGGGCCCTGTAATTCACAAACCTGCAGAGTTATAAATGACAGCTATCGTCCAAAAATATATTGAAGTAAGCCTGCCAAGAGGACTTGAAAGCGAGGCAGAATTGCAGGAAACCGATTTCAGGAGGTAGACTGGAATTGCATGTAAAGCATAGGAAAAGAGGCAGAACGTCCACAATGATGCACTTGGCCAAAAAGGGCGTATGCGTTTTTTCCTGAATATATTCAGGAAAAAATGCATACGCCCTTTTTGGCCAACCAAGCAAGCTTGCAAAGGAAATCTGCACTACAATGAAGTCTCACTGTCCCCCGGTCAAAAGGGCCATCTGAAAAAAGTGTATAATCCAGAGGCAGGACAGGCCAATGAGAACTGGGAGCCTTGTTATGCTGATGGGTGTGATGTAAATTGCCAAAAGCCACTCTGGAGAAGTGTATGGTGTTTCCTGAAACATCTAAAAAACAAAGCAACAGAGCCTAGGGCACTTCCACTTATGGTCCTATAGCTTAGGGAAATTAAAATCAAAAAGACACAGCCACCCCAAAGTTTGGGACGGCTCTGTTTACAAGAACCTCGTATACGGTACAAGTTCAATATCGCAGAAAGCGAAAAATGGATAAAGAAGTTGTGGTACTTACGTACAATGCAATATCACTCAGCAATGAAATCTATGTCATCAGGCCAGTAGCAGCATAATGAGTGGATTCAGGTACGATGATTCTAAGTGAAATAAGTCACACAGAAAAAGAAACATCATAAGGTATCACTAATACACGGAATGTAAACTTGGCTACACAGGAACTGAATTACAAAACAGAACAGGGTCTCAAATGTAGAAAACCAACTTATGCTTGCTTAAGGGGAATGGTGAGTTGGGGTGCTGCATAAAACCAGAGATTGAAATTAGCACAGATACCGTTCCATAAGCCAAATATGTAATAGACAAGAGCTACTCCTTGCTCAACGAAGTGGACTCAACACCCCATCTTAAACGCCTAAGAATATACCTGACTAGTAAGAATCTTAAAACCTATGGATTTATATGTTTCCGAAAGAGAATCAAGCGTGTGTACAGCGGCATAAATGCAGCAGTGATAGGATTGGTGAGGTTCGGTGAGCAAATGCAGACCCTTTGAAGTCATATTGCATGGTACCCATTCCATGGGTCTCAACTCTCCAGGTTTAAGGGATTCTTCCTTCAGCTAAAACATGCATGTGGAACCCAGAGTATGATCCACCGTGTGATCGGGAAACGTGTTCAAATGTGTCTCAGTTTTCGTCCCCTGGTACTCGGGTGCCACATTCCAGATGCTTTACTAACACTCTCCCCACTTGGAGAGTCAGTGCCTTTAAACTTCTGTTTGGTCCAGTTTGCAATTTCTGCGGAAAATGAACAGGAATAGGGAGAACCAATGAGAGACTAGCTGGAGGTGTCTGGACGGGCAAATTTAACTCTCATTTCCCACCAGGAAGAGGAATTAACCAAAGGCTCAGCGTGCCATGCCGGAACCACACTAGGGCCTGAAGCAATCCTGCGGTGTTGCGGCCAGCTCACAAGAAAGCGAGTTGAAGAAAGGAGCTCCGGGGCCCTGTAATTCACAAACCTGCAGAGTTAAAAATGACAGCTATCGTCCAAAAATATATTGAAGTAAGCCTGCCAAGAGGACTTGAAAGCGAGGCAGAATTGCAGGAAACCGATTTCAGGAGGTAGACTGGAATTGCATGTAAAGCATAGGAAAAGAGGCAGAACGTCCACAATGATGCACTTGGCCAAAAAGGGTGTATGCGTTTTTTCCTGAATATATTCAGGAAAAAACGCATACGCCCTTTTTGGCCAACCAAGCAAGCTTGCAAAGGAAATCTGCACTACAATGAAGTCTCACTGCCCCCTGGTCAAAAGGGCCATCTGAAAAAAGTGTAAAATCCAGAAAGGGAGGACAGGCCATGGAGAACTGGGAGCCTTCTTATGCTGATGGGCGGGATGTAAATTGCCAACAGCCACTCTGGAGAAGTGTATGGTGTTTCCTGAAACATCTAAAAAACAAAGCAACAGAGCCTAGGGCACTTCCACTTATGGTCCTATAGCTTAGGGAAATTAAAATCAAAAAGACACAGCCACCCCAAAGTTTGGGACGGCTCTGTTTACAAGAACCTCGTATACGGTACAAGTTCAATATCGCGGAAAGCGAAAAATGGATAAAGAAGTTGTGGTACTTACGTACAATGCAATATCACTCAGCAATGAAATCTATGTCATCAGGCCAGTAGCAGCATAATGAGTGGATTCAGGTACGATGATTCTAAGTGAAATAAGTCACACAGAAAAAGAAACATCATAAGGTATCACTAATACACGGAATGTAAACTTGGCTACACAGGAACTGAATTACAAAACAGAACAGGGTCTCAAATGTAGAAAACCAACTTATGCTTGCTTAAGGGGAATGGTGAGTTGGGGTGCTGCACAAAACCAGAGATTGAAATTAGCACAGATACCGTTCCATAAGCCAAATATGTAATAGACAAGAGCTACTCCTTGCTCAACGAAGTGGACTCAACACCCCATCTTAAACGCCTAAGAATATACCTGACTAGTAAGAATCTTAAAACCTATGGATTTATATGTCTCCGAAAGAGAATCAAGCGTGTGTACAGCGGCATAAATGCAGCAGTGATAGGATTGGTGAGGTTCGGTGAGCAAATGCAGACCCTTTGAAGTCATATTGCATGGTACCCATTCCATGGGTCTCAACTCTCCAGGTTTAAGGGATTCTTCCTTCAGCTAAAACATGCATGTGGAACCCAGAGTATGATCCACCGTGTGATCGGGAAACGTGTTCAAATGTGTCTCAGTTTTCGTCCCCTGGTACTCGGGTGCAACATTCCAGACGCTTTACTAACACTCTCCCCACTTGGAGAGTCAGTGCCTTTAACGTCCTGTTTGGCCCAGTTTGCAATTTCTGCGGAAAATGAACAGGAATAGGGAGAACCAATGAGAGACTAGCTGGAGGTGTCTGGACGGGCAAATTTAACTCTCATTTCCCACCAGGAAGAGGAATTAACCAAAGGCTCAGCGTGCCATGCCGGAACCACACTAGGGCCTGAAGCAATCCTGCGGTGTTGCGGCCAGCTCACAAGAAAGCGAGTTGAAGAAAGGAGCTCCAGGGCCCTGTAATTCACAAACCTGCAGAGTTATAAATGACAGCTATCGTCCAAAAATATATTGAAGTAAGCCTGCCAAGAGGACTTGAAAGCGAGGCAGAATTGCAGGAAACCGATTTCAGGAGGTAGACTGGAATTGCATGTAAAGCATAGGAAAAGAGGCAGAACGTCCACAATGATGCACTTGGCCAAAAAGGGCGTATGCGTTTTTTCCTGAATATATTCAGGAAAAAACGCATACGCCCTTTTTGGCCAACCAAGCAAGCTTGCAAAGGAAATCTGCACTACAATGAAGTCTCACTGCCCCCCGGTCAAAAGGGCCATCTGAAAAAAGTGTAAAATCCAGAAAGGGAGGACAGGCCATGGAGAACTGGGAGCCTTCTTATGCTGATGGGCGGGATGTAAATTGCCAACAGCCACTCTGGAGAAGTGTATGGTGTTTCCTGAAACATCTAAAAAACAAAGCAACAGAGCCTAGGGCACTTCCACTTATGGTCCTATAGCTTAGGGAAATTAAAATCAAAAAGACACAGCCACCCCAAAGTTTGGGACGGCTCTGTTTACAAGAACCTCGTATACGGTACAAGTTCAATATCGCAGAAAGCGAAAAATGGATAAAGAAGTTGTGGTACTTACGTACAATGCAATATCACTCAGCAATGAAATCTATGTCATCAGGCCAGTAGCAGCATAATGAGTGGATTCAGGTACGATGATTCTAAGTGAAATAAGTCACACAGAAAAAGAAACATCATAAGGTATCACTAATACACGGAATGTAAACTTGGCTACACAGGAACTGAATTACAAAACAGAACAGGGTCTCAAATGTAGAAAACCAACTTATGCTTGCTTAAGGGGAATGGTGAGTTGGGGTGCTGCACAAAACCAGAGATTGAAATTAGCACAGATACCGTTCCATAAGCCAAATATGTAATAGACAAGAGCTACTCCTTGCTCAACGAAGTGGACTCAACACCCCATCTTAAACGCCTAAGAATATACCTGACTAGTAAGAATCTTAAAACCTATGGATTTATATGTCTCCGAAAGAGAATCAAGCGTGTGTACAGCGGCATAAATGCAGCAGTGATAGGATTGGTGAGGTTCGGTGAGCAAATGCAGACCCTTTGAAGTCATATTGCATGGTACCCATTCCATGGGTCTCAACTCTCCAGGTTTAAGGGATTCTTCCTTCAGCTAAAACATGCATGTGGAACCCAGAGTATGATCCACCGTGTGATCGGGAAACGTGTTCAAATGTGTCTCAGTTTTCGTCCCCTGGTACTCGGGTGCAACATTCCAGACGCTTTACTAACACTCTCCCCACTTGGAGAGTCAGTGCCTTTAACGTCATGTTTGGCCCAGTTTGCAATTTCTGCGGAAAATGAACAGGAATAGGGAGAACCAATGAGAGACTAGCTGGAGGTGTCTGGACGGGCAAATTTAACTCTCATTTCCCACCAGGAAGAGGAATTAACCAAAGGCTCAGCGTGCCATGCCGGAACCACACTAGGGCCTGAAGCAATCCTGCGGTGTTGCGGCCAGCTCACAAGAAAGCGAGTTGAAGAAAGGAGCTCCGGGGCCCTGTAATTCACAAACCTGCAGAGTTATAAATGACAGCTATCGTCCAAAAATATATTGAAGTAAGCCTGCCAAGAGGACTTGAAAGCGAGGCAGAATTGCAGGAAACCGATTTCAGGAGGTAGACTGGAATTGCATGTAAAGCATAGGAAAAGAGGCAGAACGTCCACAATGATGCACTTGGCCAAAAAGGGCGTATGCGTTTTTTCCTGAATATATTCAGGAAAAAACGCATACGCCCTTTTTGGCCAACCAAGCAAGCTTGCAAAGGAAATCTGCACTACAATGAAGTCTCACTGTCCCCCGGTCAAAAGGGCCATCTGAAAAAAGTGTATAATCCAGAGGCAGGACAGGCCAATGAGAACTGGGAGCCTTGTTATGCTGATGGGTGCGATGTAAATTGCCAAAAGCCACTCTGGAGAAGTGTATGGTGTTTCCTGAAACATCTAAAAAACAAAGCAACAGAGCCTAGGGCACTTCCACTTATGGTCCTATCGCTTAAGGAAATTAAAATCAAAAAGACACAGCCACCCCAAAGTTTGGGACGGCTCTGTTTACAAGAACCTCGTATACAGTACAAGTTCAATATCGCAGAAAGCAAAAAATGGATAAAGAAGTTGTGGTACTTACGTACAATGCAATATCACTCAGCAATGAAATCTATGTCATCAGGCCAGTAGCAGCATAATGAGTGGATTCAGGTACGATGATTCTAAGTGAAATAAGTCACACAGAAAAAGAAACATCATAAGGTATCACTAATACACGGAATGTAAACTTGGCTACACAGGAACTGAATTACAAAACAGAACAGGGTCTCAAATGTAGAAAACCAACTTATGCTTGCTTAAGGGGAATGGTGAGTTGGGGTGCTGCATAAAACCAGAGATTGAAATTAGCACAGATACCGTTCCATAAGCCAAATATGTAATAGACAAGAGCTACTCCTTGCTCAACGAAGTGGACTCAACACCCCATCTTAAACGCCTAAGAATATACCTGACTAGTAAGAATCTTAAAACCTATGGATTTATATGTCTCCGAAAGAGAATCAAGCGTGTGTACAGCGGCATAAATGCAGCAGTGATAGGATTGGTGAGGTTCGGTGAGCAAATGCAGACCCTTTGAAGTCATATTGCATGGTACCCATTCCATGGGTCTCAACTCTCCAGGTTTAAGGGATTCTTCCTTCAGCTAAAACATGCATGTGGAACCCAGAGTATGATCCACCGTGTGATCGGGAAACGTGTTCAAATGTGTCTCAGTTTTCGTCCCCTGGTACTCGGGTGCCACATTCCAGACGCTTTACTAACACTCTCCCCACTTGGAGAGTCAGTGCCTTTAAACTTCTGTTTGGCCCAGTTTGCAATTTCTGCGGAAAATGAAGAGGAATAGGGAGAACCAATGAGAGACTAGCTGGAGGTGTCTGGACGGGCAAATTTAACTCTCATTTCCCACCAGGAAGAGGAATTAACCAAAGGCTCAGCGTGCCATGCCGGAACCACACTAGGGCCTGAAGCAATCCTGCGGTGTTGCGGCCAGCTCACAAGAAAGCGAGTTGAAGAAAGGAGCTCCGGGGCCCTGTAATTCACAAACCTGCAGAGTTATAAATGACAGCTATCGTCCAAAAATATATTGAAGTAAGCCTGCCAAGAGGACTTGAATGCGAGGCAGAATTGCAGGAAACCGATTTCAGGAGGTAGACTGGAATTGCATGTAAAGCATAGGAAAAGAGGCAGAACGTCCACAATGATGCACTTGGCCAAAAAGGGCGTATGCGTTTTTTCCTGAATATATTCAGGAAAAAACGCATACGCCCTTTTTGGCCAACCAAGCAAGCTTGCAAAGGAAATCTGCACTACAATGAAGTCTCACTGCCCCCTGGTCAAAAGGGACATCTGAAAAAAGTGTAAAATCCAGAAAGGGAGGACAGGCCATGGAGAACTGGGAGCCTTCTTATGCTGATGGGCGGGATGTAAATTGCCAACAGCCACTCTGGAGAAGTGTATGGTGTTTCCTGAAACATCTAAAAAACAAAGCAACAGAGCCTAGGGCACTTCCACTTATGGTCCTATAGCTTAGGGAAATTAAAATCAAATAGACACAGCCACGCCAAAGTTTGGGACGGCTCTGTTTACAAGAACCTCGTATACGGTACAAGTTCAATATCGCAGAAAGCGAAAAATGGATAAAGAAGTTGTGGTACTTACGTACAATGCAATATCACTCAGCAATGAAATCTATGTCATCAGGCCAGTAGCAGCATAATGAGTGGATTCAGGTACGATGATTCTAAGTGAAATAAGTCACACAGAAAAAGAAACATCATAAGGTATCACTAATACACGGAATGTAAACTTGGCTACACAGGAACTGAATTACAAAACAGAACAGGGTCTCAAATGTAGAAAACCAACTTATGCTTGCTTAAGGGGAATGGTGAGTTGGGGTGCTGCACAAAACCAGAGATTGAAATTAGCACAGATACCGTTCCATAAGCCAAATATGTAATAGACAAGAGCTACTCCTTGCTCAACGAAGTGGACTCAACACCCCATCTTAAACGCCTAAGAATATACCTGACTAGTAAGAATCTTAAAACCTATGGATTTATATGTCTCCGAAAGAGAATCAAGCGTGTGTACAGCGGCATAAATGCAGCAGTGATAGGATTGGTGAGGTTCGGTGAGCAAATGCAGACCCTTTGAAGTCATATTGCATGGTACCCATTCCATGGGTCTCAACTCTCCAGGTTTAAGGGATTCTTCCTTCAGCTAAAACATGCATGTGGAACCCAGAGTATGATCCACCGTGTGATCGGGAAACGTGTTCAAATGTGTCTCAGTTTTCGTCCCCTGGTACTCGGGTGCAACATTCCAGACGCTTTACTAACACTCTCCCCACTTGGAGAGTCAGTGCCTTTAACGTCCTGTTTGGCCCAGTTTGCAATTTCTGCGGAAAATGAACAGGAATAGGGAGAACCAATGAGAGACTAGCTGGAGGTGTCTGGACGGGCAAATTTAACTCTCATTTCCCACCAGGAAGAGGAATTAACCAAAGGCTCAGCGTGCCATGCCGGAACCACACTAGGGCCTGAAGCAATCCTGCGGTGTTGCGGCCAGCTCACAAGAAAGCGAGTTGAAGAAAGGAGCTCCAGGGCCCTGTAATTCACAAACCTGCAGAGTTATAAATGACAGCTATCGTCCAAAAATATATTGAAGTAAGCCTGCCAAGAGGACTTGAAAGCGAGGCAGAATTGCAGGAAACCGATTTCAGGAGGTAGACTGGAATTGCATGTAAAGCATAGGAAAAGAGGCAGAACGTCCACAATGATGCACTTGGCCAAAAAGGGCGTATGCGTTTTTTCCTGAATATATTCAGGAAAAAACGCATACGCCCTTTTTGGCCAACCAAGCAAGCTTGCAAAGGAAATCTGCACTACAATGAAGTCTCACTGCCCCCCGGTCAAAAGGGCCATCTGAAAAAAGTGTAAAATCCAGAAAGGGAGGACAGGCCATGGAGAACTGGGAGCCTTCTTATGCTGATGGGCGGGATGTAAATTGCCAACAGCCACTCTGGAGAAGTGTATGGTGTTTCCTGAAACATCTAAAAAACAAAGCAACAGAGCCTAGGGCACTTCCACTTATGGTCCTATAGCTTAGGGAAATTAAAATCAAAAAGACACAGCCACCCCAAAGTTTGGGACGGCTCTGTTTACAAGAACCTCGTATACGGTACAAGTTCAATATCGCAGAAAGCGAAAAATGGATAAAGAAGTTGTGGTACTTACGTACAATGCAATATCACTCAGCAATGAAATCTATGTCATCAGGCCAGTAGCAGCATAATGAGTGGATTCAGGTACGATGATTCTAAGTGAAATAAGTCACACAGAAAAAGAAACATCATAAGGTATCACTAATACACGGAATGTAAACTTGGCTACACAGGAACTGAATTACAAAACAGAACAGGGTCTCAAATGTAGAAAACCAACTTATGCTTGCTTAAGGGGAATGGTGAGTTGGGGTGCTGCACAAAACCAGAGATTGAAATTAGCACAGATACCGTTCCATAAGCCAAATATGTAATAGACAAGAGCTACTCCTTGCTCAACGAAGTGGACTCAACACCCCATCTTAAACGCCTAAGAATATACCTGACTAGTAAGAATCTTAAAACCTATGGATTTATATGTCTCCGAAAGAGAATCAAGCGTGTGTACAGCGGCATAAATGCAGCAGTGATAGGATTGGTGAGGTTCGGTGAGCAAATGCAGACCCTTTGAAGTCATATTGCATGGTACCCATTCCATGGGTCTCAACTCTCCAGGTTTAAGGGATTCTTCCTTCAGCTAAAACATGCATGTGGAACCCAGAGTATGATCCACCGTGTGATCGGGAAACGTGTTCAAATGTGTCTCAGTTTTCGTCCCCTGGTACTCGGGTGCAACATTCCAGACGCTTTACTAACACTCTCCCCACTTGGAGAGTCAGTGCCTTTAACGTCCTGTTTGGCCCAGTTTGCAATTTCTGCGGAAAATGAACAGGAATAGGGAGAACCAATGAGAGACTAGCTGGAGGTGTCTGGACGGGCAAATTTAACTCTCATTTCCCACCAGGAAGAGGAATTAACCAAAGGCTCAGCGTGCCATGCCGGAACCACACTAGGGCCTGAAGCAATCCTGCGGTGTTGCGGCCAGCTCACAAGAAAGCGAGTTGAAGAAAGGAGCTCCAGGGCCCTGTAATTCACAAACCTGCAGAGTTATAAATGACAGCTATCGTCCAAAAATATATTGAAGTAAGCCTGCCAAGAGGACTTGAAAGCGAGGCAGAATTGCAGGAAACCGATTTCAGGAGGTAGACTGGAATTGCATGTAAAGCATAGGAAAAGAGGCAGAACGTCCACAATGATGCACTTGGCCAAAAAGGGCGTATGCGTTTTTTCCTGAATATATTCAGGAAAAAACGCATACGCCCTTTTTGGCCAACCAAGCAAGCTTGCAAAGGAAATCTGCACTACAATGAAGTCTCACTGCCCCCCGGTCAAAAGGGCCATCTGAAAAAAGTGTAAAATCCAGAAAGGGAGGACAGGCCATGGAGAACTGGGAGCCTTCTTATGCTGATGGGCGGGATGTAAATTGCCAACAGCCACTCTGGAGAAGTGTATGGTGTTTCCTGAAACATCTAAAAAACAAAGCAACAGAGCCTAGGGCACTTCCACTTATGGTCCTATAGCTTAGGGAAATTAAAATCAAAAAGACACAGCCACCCCAAAGTTTGGGACGGCTCTGTTTACAAGAACCTCGTATACGGTACAAGTTCAATATCGCAGAAAGCGAAAAATGGATAAAGAAGTTGTGGTACTTACGTACAATGCAATATCACTCAGCAATGAAATCTATGTCATCAGGCCAGTAGCAGCATAATGAGTGGATTCAGGTACGATGATTCTAAGTGAAATAAGTCACACAGAAAAAGAAACATCATAAGGTATCACTAATACACGGAATGTAAACTTGGCTACACAGGAACTGAATTACAAAACAGAACAGGGTCTCAAATGTAGAAAACCAACTTATGCTTGCTTAAGGGGAATGGTGAGTTGGGGTGCTGCACAAAACCAGAGATTGAAATTAGCACAGATACCGTTCCATAAGCCAAATATGTAATAGACAAGAGCTACTCCTTGCTCAACGAAGTGGACTCAACACCCCATCTTAAACGCCTAAGAATATACCTGACTAGTAAGAATCTTAAAACCTATGGATTTATATGTCTCCGAAAGAGAATCAAGCGTGTGTACAGCGGCATAAATGCAGCAGTGATAGGATTGGTGAGGTTCGGTGAGCAAATGCAGACCCTTTGAAGTCATATTGCATGGTACCCATTCCATGGGTCTCAACTCTCCAGGTTTAAGGGATTCTTCCTTCAGCTAAAACATGCATGTGGAACCCAGAGTATGATCCACCGTGTGATCGGGAAACGTGTTCAAATGTGTCTCAGTTTTCGTCCCCTGGTACTCGGGTGCAACATTCCAGACGCTTTACTAACACTCTCCCCACTTGGAGAGTCAGTGCCTTTAACGTCCTGTTTGGCCCAGTTTGCAATTTCTGCGGAAAATGAACAGGAATAGGGAGAACCAATGAGAGACTAGCTGGAGGTGTCTGGACGGGCAAATTTAACTCTCATTTCCCACCAGGAAGAGGAATTAACCAAAGGCTCAGCGTGCCATGCCGGAACCACACTAGGGCCTGAAGCAATCCTGCGGTGTTGCGGCCAGCTCACAAGAAAGCGAGTTGAAGAAAGGAGCTCCAGGGCCCTGTAATTCACAAACCTGCAGAGTTATAAATGACAGCTATCGTCCAAAAATATATTGAAGTAAGCCTGCCAAGAGGACTTGAAAGCGAGGCAGAATTGCAGGAAACCGATTTCAGGAGGTAGACTGGAATTGCATGTAAAGCATAGGAAAAGAGGCAGAACGTCCACAATGATGCACTTGGCCAAAAAGGGCGTATGCGTTTTTTCCTGAATATATTCAGGAAAAAACGCATACGCCCTTTTTGGCCAACCAAGCAAGCTTGCAAAGGAAATCTGCACTACAATGAAGTCTCACTGCCCCCCGGTCAAAAGGGCCATCTGAAAAAAGTGTAAAATCCAGAAAGGGAGGACAGGCCATGGAGAACTGGGAGCCTTCTTATGCTGATGGGCGGGATGTAAATTGCCAACAGCCACTCTGGAGAAGTGTATGGTGTTTCCTGAAACATCTAAAAAACAAAGCAACAGAGCCTAGGGCACTTCCACTTATGGTCCTATAGCTTAGGGAAATTAAAATCAAAAAGACACAGCCACCCCAAAGTTTGGGACGGCTCTGTTTACAAGAACCTCGTATACGGTACAAGTTCAATATCGCAGAAAGCGAAAAATGGATAAAGAAGTTGTGGTACTTACGTACAATGCAATATCACTCAGCAATGAAATCTATGTCATCAGGCCAGTAGCAGCATAATGAGTGGATTCAGGTACGATGATTCTAAGTGAAATAAGTCACACAGAAAAAGAAACATCATAAGGTATCACTAATACACGGAATGTAAACTTGGCTACACAGGAACTGAATTACAAAACAGAACAGGGTCTCAAATGTAGAAAACCAACTTATGCTTGCTTAAGGGGAATGGTGAGTTGGGGTGCTGCACAAAACCAGAGATTGAAATTAGCACAGATACCGTTCCATAAGCCAAATATGTAATAGACAAGAGCTACTCCTTGCTCAACGAAGTGGACTCAACACCCCATCTTAAACGCCTAAGAATATACCTGACTAGTAAGAATCTTAAAACCTATGGATTTATATGTCTCCGAAAGAGAATCAAGCGTGTGTACAGCGGCATAAATGCAGCAGTGATAGGATTGGTGAGGTTCGGTGAGCAAATGCAGACCCTTTGAAGTCATATTGCATGGTACCCATTCCATGGGTCTCAACTCTCCAGGTTTAAGGGATTCTTCCTTCAGCTAAAACATGCATGTGGAACCCAGAGTATGATCCACCGTGTGATCGGGAAACGTGTTCAAATGTGTCTCAGTTTTCGTCCCCTGGTACTCGGGTGCAACATTCCAGACGCTTTACTAACACTCTCCCCACTTGGAGAGTCAGTGCCTTTAACGTCATGTTTGGCCCAGTTTGCAATTTCTGCGGAAAATGAACAGGAATAGGGAGAACCAATGAGAGACTAGCTGGAGGTGTCTGGACGGGCAAATTTAACTCTCATTTCCCACCAGGAAGAGGAATTAACCAAAGGCTCAGCGTGCCATGCCGGAACCACACTAGGGCCTGAAGCAATCCTGCGGTGTTGCGGCCAGCTCACAAGAAAGCGAGTTGAAGAAAGGAGCTCCGGGGCCCTGTAATTCACAAACCTGCAGAGTTATAAATGACAGCTATCGTCCAAAAATATATTGAAGTAAGCCTGCCAAAAGGACTTGAAAGCGAGGCAGAATTGCAGGAAACCGATTTCAGGAGGTAGACTGGAATTGCATGTAAAGCATAGGAAAAGAGGCAGAACGTCCACAATGATGCACTTGGCCAAAAAGGGCGTATGCGTTTTTTCCTGAATATATTCAGGAAAAAACGCATACGCCCTTTTTGGCCAACCAAGCAAGCTTGCAAAGGAAATCTGCACTACAATGAAGTCTCACTGTCCCCCGGTCAAAAGGGCCATCTGAAAAAAGTGTATAATCCAGAGGCAGGACAGGCCAATGAGAACTGGGAGCCTTGTTATGCTGATGGGTGCGATGTAAATTGCCAAAAGCCACTCTGGAGAAGTGTATGGTGTTTCCTGAAACATCTAAAAAACAAAGCAACAGAGCCTAGGGCACTTCCACTTATGGTCCTATCGCTTAAGGAAATTAAAATCAAAAAGACACAGCCACCCCAAAGTTTGGGACGGCTCTGTTTACAAGAACCTCGTATACAGTACAAGTTCAATATCGCAGAAAGCGAAAAATGGATAAAGAAGTTGTGGTACTTACGTACAATGCAATATCACTCAGCAATGAAATCTATGTCATCAGGCCAGTAGCAGCATAATGAGTGGATTCAGGTACGATGATTCTAAGTGAAATAAGTCACACAGAAAAAGAAACATCATAAGGTATCACTAATACACGGAATGTAAACTTGGCTACACAGGAACTGAATTACAAAACAGAACAGGGTCTCAAATGTAGAAAACCAACTTATGCTTGCTTAAGGGGAATGGTGAGTTGGGGTGCTGCATAAAACCAGAGATTGAAATTAGCACAGATACCGTTCCATAAGCCAAATATGTAATAGACAAGAGCTACTCCTTGCTCAACGAAGTGGACTCAACACCCCATCTTAAACGCCTAAGAATATACCTGACTAGTAAGAATCTTAAAACCTATGGATTTATATGTCTCCGAAAGAGAATCAAGCGTGTGTACAGCGGCATAAATGCAGCAGTGATAGGATTGGTGAGGTTCGGTGAGCAAATGCAGACCCTTTGAAGTCATATTGCATGGTACCCATTCCATGGGTCTCAACTCTCCAGGTTTAAGGGATTCTTCCTTCAGCTAAAACATGCATGTGGAACCCAGAGTATGATCCACCGTGTGATCGGGAAACGTGTTCAAATGTGTCTCAGTTTTCGTCCCCTGGTACTCGGGTGCCACATTCCAGACGCTTTACTAACACTCTCCCCACTTGGAGAGTCAGTGCCTTTAACGTCCTGTTTGGCCCAGTTTGCAATTTCTGCGGAAAATGAAGAGGAATAGGGAGAACCAATGAGAGACTAGCTGGAGGTGTCTGGACGGGCAAATTTAACTCTCATTTCCCACCAGGAAGAGGAATTAACCAAAGGCTCAGCGTGCCATGCCGGAACCACACTAGGGCCTGAAGCAATCCTGCGGTGTTGCGGCCAGCTCACAAGAAAGCGAGTTGAAGAAAGGAGCTCCGGGGCCCTGTAATTCACAAACCTGCAGAGTTATAAATGACAGCTATCGTCCAAAAATATATTGAAGTAAGCCTGCCAAGAGGACTTGAAAGCGAGGCAGAATTGCAGGAAACCGATTTCAGGAGGTAGACTGGAATTGCATGTAAAGCATAGGAAAAGAGGCAGAACGTCCACAATGATGCACTTGGCCAAAAAGGGCGTATGCGTTTTTTCCTGAATATATTCAGGAAAAAACGCATACGCCCTTTTTGGCCAACCAAGCAAGCTTGCAAAGGAAATCTGCACTACAATGAAGTCTCACTGCCCCCCGGTCAAAAGGGACATCTGAAAAAAGTGTAAAATCCAGAAAGGGAGGACAGGCCATGGAGAACTGGGAGCCTTCTTATGCTGATGGGCGGGATGTAAATTGCCAACAGCCACTCTGGAGAAGTGTATGGTGTTTCCTGAAACATCTAAAAAACAAAGCAACAGAGCCTAGGGCACTTCCACTTATGGTCCTATAGCTTAGGGAAATTAAAATCAAATAGACACAGCCACGCCAAAGTTTGGGACGGCTCTGTTTACAAGAACCTCGTATACGGTACAAGTTCAATATCGCAGAAAGCGAAAAATGGATAAAGAAGTTGTGGTACTTACGTACAATGCAATATCACTCAGCAATGAAATCTATGTCATCAGGCCACTGGCCTGTAAATGAGTGGATTCAGGTACGATGATTCTAAGTGAAATAAGTCACACAGAAAAAGAAACATCATAAGGTATCACTAATACACGGAATGTAAACTTGGCTACACAGGAACTGAATTACAAAACAGAACAGGGTCTCAAATGTAGAAAACCAACTTATGCTTGCTTAAGGGGAATGGTGAATTGGGGTGCTGCATAAAACCAGAGATTGAAATTAGCACAGATACCGTTCCATAAGCCAAATATGTAATAGACAAGAGCTACTCCTTGCTCAACGAAGTGGACTCAACACCCCATCTTAAACGCCTAAGAATATACCTGACTAGTAAGAATCTTAAAACCTATGGATTTATATGTCTCCGAAAGAGAATCAAGCGTGTGTACAGCGGCATAAATGCAGCAGTGATAGGATTGGTGAGGTTCGGTGAGCAAATGCAGACCCTTTGAAGTCATATTGCATGGTACCCATTCCATGGGTCTCAACTCTCCAGGTTTAAGGGATTCTTCCTTCAGCTAAAACATGCATGTGGAACCCAGAGTATGATCCACCGTGTGATCGGGAAACGTGTTCAAATGTGTCTCAGTTTTCGTCCCCTGGTACTCGGGTGCCACATTCCAGACGCTTTACTAACACTCTCCTCACTTGGAGAGTCAGTGCCTTTAAACTTCTGTTTGGTCCAGTTTGCAATTTCTGCGGAAAATGAACAGGAATAGGGAGAACCAATGAGAGACTAGCTGGAGGTGTCTGGACGGGCAAATTTAACTCTCATTTCCCACCAGGAAGAGGAATTAACCAAAGGCTCAGCGTGCCATGCCGGAACCACACTAGGGCCTGAAGCAATCCTGCGGTGTTGCGGCCAGCTCACAAGAAAGCGAGTTGAAGAAAGGAGCTCCGGGGCCCTGTAATTCACAAACCTGCAGAGTTATAAATGACAGCTATCGTCCAAAAATATATTGAAGTAAGCCTGCCAAGAGGACTTGAAAGCGAGGCAGAATTGCAGGAAACCGATTTCAGGAGGTAGACTGGAATTGCATGTAAAGCATAGGAAAAGAGGCAGAACGTCCACAATGATGCACTTGGCCAAAAAGGGTGTATGCGTTTTTTCCTGAATATATTCAGGAAAAAACGCATACGCCCTTTTCGGCCAACCAAACAAGCTTGCAAAGGAAATCTGCACTACAATGAAGTCTCACTGCCCCCTGGTCAAAAGGGCCATCTGAAAAAAGTGTAAAATCCAGAAAGGGAGGACAGGCCATGGAGAACTGGGAGCCTTCTTATGCTGATGGGCGGGATGTAAATTGCCAACAGCCACTCTGGAGAAGTGTATGGTGTTTCCTGAAACATCTAAAAAACAAAGCAACAGAGCCTAGGGCACTTCCACTTATGGTCCTATAGCTTAGGGAAATTAAAATCAAAAAGACACAGCCACGCCAAAGTTTGGGACGGCTCTGTTTACAAGAACCTCGTATACGGTACAAGTTCAATATCGCGGAAAGTGAAAAATGGATAAAGAAGTTGTGGTACTTACGTACAATGCAATATCACTCAGCAATGAAATCTATGTCATCAGGCCAGTAGCAGCATAATGAGTGGATTCAGGTACGATGATTCTAAGTGAAATAAGTCACACAGAAAAAGAAACATCATAAGGTATCACTAATACACGGAATGTAAACTTGGCTACACAGGAACTGAATTACAAAACAGAACAGGGTCTCAAATGTAGAAAACCAACTTATGCTTGCTTAAGGGGAATGGTGAGTTGGGGTGCTGCATAAACCCAGAGATTGAAATTAGCACAGATACCGTTCCATAAGCCAAATATGTAATAGACAAGAGCTACTCCTTGCTCAACGAAGTGGACTCAACACCCCATATTAAACGCCTAAGAATATACCTGACTAGTAAGAATCTTAAAACCTATGGATTTATATGTCTCCGAAAGAGAATCAAGCGTGTGTACAGCGGCATAAATGCAGCAGTGATAGGATTGGTGAGGTTCGGTGAGCAAATGCAGACCCTTTGAAGTCATATTGCATGGTACCCATTCCATGGGTCTCAACTCTCCAGGTTTAAGGGATTCTTCCTTCAGCTAAAACATGCATGTGGAACCCAGAGTATGATCCACCGTGTGATCGGGAAACGTGTTCAAATGTGTCTCAGTTTTCGTCCCCTGGTACTCGGGTGCCACATTGCAGACGCTTTACTAACACTCTCCTCACTTGGAGAGTCAGTGCCTTTAAACTCCTGTTTGGCCCAGTTTGCAATTTCTGCGGAAAATGAACAGGAATAGGGAGAACCAATGAGAGACTAGCTGGAGGTGTCTGGACGGGCAAATTTAACTCTCATTTCCCACCAGGAAGAGGAATTAACCAAAGGCTCAGCGTGCCATGCCGGAACCACACTAGGGCCTGAAGCAATCCTGCGGTGTTGCGGCCAGCTCACAAGAAAGCGAGTTGAAGAAAGGAGCTCCGGGGCCCTGTAATTCACAAACCTGCAGAGTTATAAATGACAGCTATCGTCCAAAAATATATTGAAGTAAGCCTGCCAAGAGGACTTGAAAGCGAGGCAGAATTGCAGGAAACCGATTTCAGGAGGTAGACTGGAATTGCATGTAAAGCATAGGAAAAGAGGCAGAACGTCCACAATGATGCACTTGGCCAAAAAGGGCGTATGCGTTTTTTCCTGAATATATTCAGGAAAAAACGCATACGCCCTTTTTGGCCAACCAAGCAAGCTTGCAAAGGAAATCTGCACTACAATGAAGTCTCACTGCCCCCTGGTCAAAAGGGACATCTGAAAAAAGTGTAAAATCCAGAAAGGGAGGACAGGCCATGGAGAACTGGGAGCCTTCTTATGCTGATGGGCGGGATGTAAATTGCCAACAGCCACTCTGGAGAAGTGTATGGTGTTTCCTGAAACATCTAAAAAACAAAGCAACAGAGCCTAGGGCACTTCCACTTATGGTCCTATAGCTTAGGGAAATTAAAATCAAATAGACACAGCCACGCCAAAGTTTGGGACGGCTCTGTTTACAAGAACCTCGTATACGGTACAAGTTCAATATCGCAGAAAGCGAAAAATGGATAAAGAAGTTGTGGTACTTACGTACAATGCAATATCACTCAGCAATGAAATCTATGTCATCAGGCCAGTAGCAGCATAATGAGTGGATTCAGGTACGATGATTCTAAGTGAAATAAGTCACACAGAAAAAGAAACATCATAAGGTATCACTAATACACGGAATGTAAACTTGGCTACACAGGAACTGAATTACAAAACAGAACAGGGTCTCAAATGTAGAAAACCAACTTATGCTTGCTTAAGGGGAATGGTGAATTGGGGTGCTGCATAAAACCAGAGATTGAAATTAGCACAGATACCGTTCCATAAGCCAAATATGTAATAGACAAGAGCTACTCCTTGCTCAACGAAGTGGACTCAACACCCCATCTTAAACGCCTAAGAATATACCTGACTAGTAAGAATCTTAAAACCTATGGATTTATATGTCTCCGAAAGAGAATCAAGCGTGTGTACAGCGGCATAAATGCAGCAGTGATAGGATTGGTGAGGTTCGGTGAGCAAATGCAGACCCTTTGAAGTCATATTGCATGGTACCCATTCCATGGGTCTCAACTCTCCAGGTTTAAGGGATTCTTCCTTCAGCTAAAACATGCATGTGGAACCCAGAGTATGATCCACCGTGTGATCGGGAAACGTGTTCAAATGTGTCTCAGTTTTCGTCCCCTGGTACTCGGGTGCCACATTGCAGACGCTTTACTAACACTCTCCTCACTTGGAGAGTCAGTGCCTTTAAACTCCTGTTTGGCCCAGTTTGCAATTTCTGCGGAAAATGAAGAGGAATAGGGAGAACCAATGAGAGACTAGCTGGAGGTGTCTGGACGGGCAAATTTAACTCTCATTTCCCACCAGGAAGAGGAATTAACCAAAGGCTCAGCGTGCCATGCCGGAACCACACTAGGGCCTGAAGCAATCCTGCGGTGTTGCGGCCAGCTCACAAGAAAGCGAGTTGAAGAAAGGAGCTCCGGGGCCCTGTAATTCACAAACCTGCAGAGTTATAAATGACAGCTATCGTCCAAAAATATATTGAAGTAAGCCTGCCAAGAGGACTTGAAAGCGAGGCAGAATTGCAGGAAACCGATTTCAGGAGGTAGACTGGAATTGCATGTAAAGCATAGGAAAAGTGGCAGAACGTACACAATGATGCACTTGGCCAAAAAGGGCGTATGCGTTTTTTCCTGAATATATTCAGGAAAAAACGCATACGCCCTTTTTGGCCAACCAAGCAAGCTTGCAAAGGAAATCTGCACTACAATGAAGTCTCACTGCCCCCCGGGTCAAAAGGGCCATCTGAAAAAAGTGTAAAATCCAGAAAGGGAGGACAGGCCATGGAGAACTGGGAGCCTTCTTATGCTGATGGGCGGGATGTAAATTGCCAACAGCCACTCTGGAGAAGTGTATGGTGTTTCCTGAAACATCTAAAAAACAAAGCAACAGAGCCTAGGGCACTTCCACTTATGGTCCTATAGCTTAGGGAAATTAAAATCAAATAGACACAGCCACGCCAAAGTTTGGGACGGCTCTGTTTACAAGAACCTCGTATACGGTACAAGTTCAATATCGCAGAAAGCGAAAAATGGATAAAGAAGTTGTGGTACTTACGTACAATGCAATATCACTCAGCAATGAAATCTATGTCATCAGGCCAGTAGCAGCATAATGAGTGGATTCAGGTACGATGATTCTAAGTGAAATAAGTCACACAGAAAAAGAAACATCATAAGGTATCACTAATACACGGAATGTAAACTTGGCTACACAGGAACTGAATTACAAAACAGAACAGGGTCTCAAATGTAGAAAACCAACTTATGCTTGCTTAAGGGGAATGGTGAATTGGGGTGCTGCATAAAACCAGAGATTGAAATTAGCACAGATACCGTTCCATAAGCCAAATATGTAATAGACAAGAGCTACTCCTTGCTCAACGAAGTGGACTCAACACCCCATCTTAAACGCCTAAGAATATACCTGACTAGTAAGAATCTTAAAACCTATGGATTTATATGTCTCCGAAAGAGAATCAAGCGTGTGTACAGCGGCATAAATGCAGCAGTGATAGGATTGGTGAGGTTCGGTGAGCAAATGCAGACCCTTTGAAGTCATATTGCATGGTACCCATTCCATGGGTCTCAACTCTCCAGGTTTAAGGGATTCTTCCTTCAGCTAAAACATGCATGTGGAACCCAGAGTATGATCCACCGTGTGATCGGGAAACGTGTTCAAATGTGTCTCAGTTTTCGTCCCCTGGTACTCGGGTGCCACATTCCAGACGCTTTACTAACACTCTCCTCACTTGGAGAGTCAGTGCCTTTAAACTTCTGTTTGGTCCAGTTTGCAATTTCTGCGGAAAATGAACAGGAATAGGGAGAACCAATGAGAGACTAGCTGGAGGTGTCTGGACGGGCAAATTTAACTCTCATTTCCCACCAGGAAGAGGAATTAACCAAAGGCTCAGCGTGCCATGCCGGAACCACACTAGGGCCTGAAGCAATCCTGCGGTGTTGCGGCCAGCTCACAAGAAAGCGAGTTGAAGAAAGGAGCTCCGGGGCCCTGTAATTCACAAACCTGCAGAGTTATAAATGACAGCTATCGTCCAAAAATATATTGAAGTAAGCCTGCCAAGAGGACTTGAAAGCGAGGCAGAATTGCAGGAAACCGATTTCAGGAGGTAGACTGGAATTGCATGTAAAGCATAGGAAAAGAGGCAGAACGTCCACAATGATGCACTTGGCCAAAAAGGGTGTATGCGTTTTTTCCTGAATATATTCAGGAAAAAACGCATACGCCCTTTTCGGCCAACCAAACAAGCTTGCAAAGGAAATCTGCACTACAATGAAGTCTCACTGCCCCCTGGTCAAAAGGGCCATCTGAAAAAAGTGTAAAATCCAGAAAGGGAGGACAGGCCATGGAGAACTGGGAGCCTTCTTATGCTGATGGGCGGGATGTAAATTGCCAACAGCCACTCTGGAGAAGTGTATGGTGTTTCCTGAAACATCTAAAAAACAAAGCAACAGAGCCTAGGGCACTTCCACTTATGGTCCTATAGCTTAGGGAAATTAAAATCAAAAAGACACAGCCACGCCAAAGTTTGGGACGGCTCTGTTTACAAGAACCTCGTATACGGTACAAGTTCAATATCGCGGAAAGTGAAAAATGGATAAAGAAGTTGTGGTACTTACGTACAATGCAATATCACTCAGCAATGAAATCTATGTCATCAGGCCAGTAGCAGCATAATGAGTGGATTCAGGTACGATGATTCTAAGTGAAATAAGTCACACAGAAAAAGAAACATCATAAGGTATCACTAATACACGGAATGTAAACTTGGCTACACAGGAACTGAATTACAAAACAGAACAGGGTCTCAAATGTAGAAAACCAACTTATGCTTGCTTAAGGGGAATGGTGAGTTGGGGTGCTGCATAAACCCAGAGATTGAAATTAGCACAGATACCGTTCCATAAGCCAAATATGTAATAGACAAGAGCTACTCCTTGCTCAACGAAGTGGACTCAACACCCCATATTAAACGCCTAAGAATATACCTGACTAGTAAGAATCTTAAAACCTATGGATTTATATGTCTCCGAAAGAGAATCAAGCGTGTGTACAGCGGCATAAATGCAGCAGTGATAGGATTGGTGAGGTTCGGTGAGCAAATGCAGACCCTTTGAAGTCATATTGCATGGTACCCATTCCATGGGTCTCAACTCTCCAGGTTTAAGGGATTCTTCCTTCAGCTAAAACATGCATGTGGAACCCAGAGTATGATCCACCGTGTGATCGGGAAACGTGTTCAAATGTGTCTCAGTTTTCGTCCCCTGGTACTCGGGTGCCACATTGCAGACGCTTTACTAACACTCTCCTCACTTGGAGAGTCAGTGCCTTTAAACTCCTGTTTGGCCCAGTTTGCAATTTCTGCGGAAAATGAACAGGAATAGGGAGAACCAATGAGAGACTAGCTGGAGGTGTCTGGACGGGCAAATTTAACTCTCATTTCCCACCAGGAAGAGGAATTAACCAAAGGCTCAGCGTGCCATGCCGGAACCACACTAGGGCCTGAAGCAATCCTGCGGTGTTGCGGCCAGCTCACAAGAAAGCGAGTTGAAGAAAGGAGCTCCGGGGCCCTGTAATTCACAAACCTGCAGAGTTATAAATGACAGCTATCGTCCAAAAATATATTGAAGTAAGCCTGCCAAGAGGACTTGAAAGCGAGGCAGAATTGCAGGAAACCGATTTCAGGAGGTAGACTGGAATTGCATGTAAAGCATAGGAAAAGAGGCAGAACGTCCACAATGATGCACTTGGCCAAAAAGGGCGTATGCGTTTTTTCCTGAATATATTCAGGAAAAAACGCATACGCCCTTTTTGGCCAACCAAGCAAGCTTGCAAAGGAAATCTGCACTACAATGAAGTCTCACTGCCCCCTGGTCAAAAGGGACATCTGAAAAAAGTGTAAAATCCAGAAAGGGAGGACAGGCCATGGAGAACTGGGAGCCTTCTTATGCTGATGGGCGGGATGTAAATTGCCAACAGCCACTCTGGAGAAGTGTATGGTGTTTCCTGAAACATCTAAAAAACAAAGCAACAGAGCCTAGGGCACTTCCACTTATGGTCCTATAGCTTAGGGAAATTAAAATCAAATAGACACAGCCACGCCAAAGTTTGGGACGGCTCTGTTTACAAGAACCTCGTATACGGTACAAGTTCAATATCGCAGAAAGCGAAAAATGGATAAAGAAGTTGTGGTACTTACGTACAATGCAATATCACTCAGCAATGAAATCTATGTCATCAGGCCAGTAGCAGCATAATGAGTGGATTCAGGTACGATGATTCTAAGTGAAATAAGTCACACAGAAAAAGAAACATCATAAGGTATCACTAATACACGGAATGTAAACTTGGCTACACAGGAACTGAATTACAAAACAGAACAGGGTCTCAAATGTAGAAAACCAACTTATGCTTGCTTAAGGGGAATGGTGAATTGGGGTGCTGCATAAAACCAGAGATTGAAATTAGCACAGATACCGTTCCATAAGCCAAATATGTAATAGACAAGAGCTACTCCTTGCTCAACGAAGTGGACTCAACACCCCATCTTAAACGCCTAAGAATATACCTGACTAGTAAGAATCTTAAAACCTATGGATTTATATGTCTCCGAAAGAGAATCAAGCGTGTGTACAGCGGCATAAATGCAGCAGTGATAGGATTGGTGAGGTTCGGTGAGCAAATGCAGACCCTTTGAAGTCATATTGCATGGTACCCATTCCATGGGTCTCAACTCTCCAGGTTTAAGGGATTCTTCCTTCAGCTAAAACATGCATGTGGAACCCAGAGTATGATCCACCGTGTGATCGGGAAACGTGTTCAAATGTGTCTCAGTTTTCGTCCCCTGGTACTCGGGTGCCACATTGCAGACGCTTTACTAACACTCTCCTCACTTGGAGAGTCAGTGCCTTTAAACTCCTGTTTGGCCCAGTTTGCAATTTCTGCGGAAAATGAACAGGAATAGGGAGAACCAATGAGAGACTAGCTGGAGGTGTCTGGACGGGCAAATTTAACTCTCATTTCCCACCAGGAAGAGGAATTAACCAAAGGCTCAGCGTGCCATGCCGGAACCACACTAGGGCCTGAAGCAATCCTGCGGTGTTGCGGCCAGCTCACAAGAAAGCGAGTTGAAGAAAGGAGCTCCGGGGCCCTGTAATTCACAAACCTGCAGAGTTATAAATGACAGCTATCGTCCAAAAATATATTGAAGTAAGCCTGCCAAGAGGACTTGAAAGCGAGGCAGAATTGCAGGAAACCGATTTCAGGAGGTAGACTGGAATTGCATGTAAAGCATAGGAAAAGTGGCAGAACGTACACAATGATGCACTTGGCCAAAAAGGGCGTATGCGTTTTTTCCTGAATATATTCAGGAAAAAACGCATACGCCCTTTTTGGCCAACCAAGCAAGCTTGCAAAGGAAATCTGCACTACAATGAAGTCTCACTGCCCCCCGGGTCAAAAGGGCCATCTGAAAAAAGTGTAAAATCCAGAAAGGGAGGACAGGCCATGGAGAACTGGGAGCCTTCTTATGCTGATGGGCGGGATGTAAATTGCCAACAGCCACTCTGGAGAAGTGTATGGTGTTTCCTGAAACATCTAAAAAACAAAGCAACAGAGCCTAGGGCACTTCCACTTATGGTCCTATAGCTTAGGGAAATTAAAATCAAAAAGACACAGCCACCCCAAAGTTTGGGACGGCTCTGTTTACAAGAACCTCATATACGGTACAAGTTCAATATCGCAGAAAGCGAAAAATGGATAAAGAAGTTGTGGTACTTACGTACAATGCAATATCACTCAGCAATGAAATCTATGTCATCAGGCCAGTAGCAGCATAATGAGTGGATTCAGGTACGATGATTCTAAGTGAAATAAGTCACACAGAAAAAGAAACATCATAAGATATCACTACTACACGGAATGTAAACTTGGCTACACAGGAACTGAATTACAAAACAGAACAGGGTCTCAAATGTAGAAAACCAACTTATGCTTGCTTAAGGGGAATGGTGAGTTGGGGTGCTGCATAAAACCAGAGATTGAAATTAGCACAGATACCGTTCCATAAGCCAAATATGTAATAGACAAGAGCTACTCCTTGCTCAACGAAGTGGACTCAACACCCCATATTAAACGCCTAAGAATATACCTGACTAGTAAGAATCTTAAAACCTATGGATTTATATGTCTCCGAAAGAGAATCAAGCGTGTGTACAGCGGCATAAATGCAGCAGTGATAGGATTGGTGAGGTTCGGTGAGCAAATGCAGACCCTTTGAAGTCATATTGCATGGTACCCATTCCATGGGTCTCAACTCTCCAGGTTTAAGGGATTCTTCCTTCAGCTAAAACATGCATGTGGAACCCAGAGTATGATCCACCGTGTGATCGGGAAACGTGTTCAAATGTGTCTCAGTTTTCGTCCCCTGGTACTCGGGTGCCACATTCCAGACGCTTTACTAACACTCTCCCCACTTGGAGAGTCAGTGCCTTTAAACTCCTGTATGGCCCAGTTTGCAATTTCTGCGGAAAATGAACAGGAATAGGGAGAACCAATGAGAGACTAGCTGGAGGTGTCTGGACGGGCAAATTTAACTCTCATTTCCCACCAGGAAGAGGAATTAACCAAAGGCTCAGCGTGCCATGCCGGAACCACACTAGGGCCTGAAGCAATCCTGCGGTGTTGCGGCCAGCTCACAAGAAAGCGAGTTGAAGAAAGGAGCTCCGGGGCCCTGTAATTCACAAACCTGCAGAGTTATAAATGACAGG